>NC_054756.1:12843266-13051901 GCF_018143015.1 Lytechinus variegatus | reverse complement strand
CTCTTTTGAGAAAAAAATAAAGAATAAAAAGAAAAAAAACACAAAGCTACCTTTCTTCCCTTTCCTCCCTTCCCTTTTCCTTTTCTCCTCTCTTTTTTCCCTTCTTTTTTTTTCTTTTTGGGGACGTTTTTGGGGGGGGCGACTGCCCCCACCGCCCCCCCCCCCCTGGCTACGCGCCTGGGTGTAGTCACAGTGGTCAGACTGGCACAGAGTCAGAGACAGCTGAGTGATTCAAACACAGTGGTCAACATTTAAGTTGCAATACATTCAAATAATTTTCAACTCTCGATTCATGAGTCAGGCAGTCTCACCGTCTCAGCTCAAATTTCCACCAAAAATTTTGGCTCTCCACATTCTTATTTCAACTCACCGACACCAGCATGCAAGCTGCAGACTTCCCCGTTGTAGTGCTGAGTGCGATTCTTCACAAATCAATGCTATGAACAGTTAATGTTAGATAAAAATGAAGAAAGTTGTCACTTCCATAACCAACTCCAGCCAGTGACTACGTATCAACCGACCGTGCGTAGACCAGTCAGCCCGCCCTTATCTCTGGCGGCGCGAGTCGAGTTGCTGTTAGATGACTAGCTCGCAATCGTGCTACTTTTTCAAAACATATTCGTGGCGCGAACATCAATAGCGCGCGAACTCAATAGATTAGTCATGGTAGTGTTGTTTCAAGACTCAGTTGAATCTTTCGGGTTTACGATCGACCCCATTCTTGGTCTCCGTCCGAAAACGGCAGGGGCCGCGGGAGCGGAAGGGGGGGGGGGGTGGCTTCAGCTTCGGCCCCATCCCTCCCTACTTTATTCCAAAACCATGTACAAAAACGTAAAAATGACCACATGATTATGATTTTTTGAATGGTCAGCCCCCCGCCCCACTTTTGGCTCAGTCGCCACTTTGGAACCGAGATCCAAACCACTGACAAGCCAGGGCCGGGTTTTTGAAAGTGTTTTGAAAGTGTGGGGGGGGGGGCTAGACATGCAAAAAAAATACAATAAAATGGTCATTTATATATTTTTGCACATTTTAGAAAAAAGTGGGGGCGAAGTCCCCACACGATCATGAAAACGCTAAAAATATCCTGTTTTCAGAACATAAATCATTTCAAATTTCAGCTCCCACTTTGCGCATGCATGATCTGTCCTGATATAATTTTTCTTGTTCATGATTCCAAATTTCAGTTCAGTGATAGAATCAGTTTGTACTTTGCGATTTTGATTATTGATTATAGCTGTGTATCATACTCATATCTTGGGGTTCATGGACATAATTTTCTTCGAAAAAAGAAAAACCAGCTCGAGTACAGTGCTCGCATATTATTCGTATAATGTCTCAAAATATTGTTCCCATGAAATTGAGCTATAACAGAACCAGCAAAGCCGTCAGTAAACATGGTAAAGAGAGTTTGTCCAACCCGATTTCAATTGGTTGCCAATAATTATGACACATATTAGGCAAGCCCCCAGCCCACTTAAAAAGAAACCGCGCCACATTGGTAAAAACATTTTATTGGCCGAACTCTCTCTGGCCCTAGAAATCAGTATCGTATAGCGCCCCCTACTTATTGGGTTTTCATCAATGCATATAACTACCGTTTATGAAAAAAAATTATATAAACTAATTTCATTTATTTCATTTATTTCATTATGCATTGCTTTAATGATAGTATTTCTTCAGTAAGATTTCATTTCATTGTAATATTGATGTTAAATTATTGTAATGGACATTTTTTCCCCCAACAGGCATTGGTGAAAAATAAATAATGGTCAAATACGTGTGGTAATAAGTATCATGTTCAATGTCTGCAAATAGTCCTAATCCTAAAAAATTTCCCTTTATCTGTAGATTTTTATAGTCTATTGAAAATCTGATCGCGCTTCGTGCTCAAATTATTTGTTTTGTGTGGTATGCATTGAAAGTCTTCATTAACATCCTTCAAACAACACTCGTGTAGGTCAGTTTATATAACAAAACAGATTTCAGTTTGTTGCCAAATAATATTTTGGCATTATCATTAAGGTTTTACTACAAAAATGAAGGTCATTTCGGTCCCGAGAAATCTGACAAGCAAAAATAAACAAAGAAAAAAAAAGTTTCTCTACAAAATGTTGGCCATTTTGGTTACATTTTTCCACTTTGTCACACCTACCAGAAATCCAGGAGGTGCTGCCTATGGAGAATAATACACGCAGCAGCCCCCCCCCCCCCAGGTATTGGGTGCTGCTTCAGGCTCAGCTAGTGCCTGAGCAGGGATTGGGACTTTACAAAATACAGAAAAAGAAGCATTATTATTTTGAATTTGATTAAAAAACTAATGCTGAAAAATGATTTTTGGTTGATCTAAGTTTCTTTCATTATTCGTACAGTTATACATATCCAATTATTTTCAAAGCTAAGCATCTCTGCCTTGCCCCATCGAGAGCAACTCTATACAACTATAAAAATAAAGATGCGATTTTGTCCAAAATGGATAGTTAAAGACTTGCGTCTTTAAACATGTTAAAATGCCCCCAAAGTGTGCAGTGGACAGGCTTGCATATATTGGTAAAGCATTGGAGGGGGGGGGGGGGTAATTCGTATTTTTGGGGCAGTTCTTTATTGGTTTTTGATAATAGTTTAAAACTGTAAAAGGCGAATTTGTATAAATACGTAATTATTTTGTTATCCATGTGCTCATAAAATAAACACGGTAATGGATGTATTCTGTAGAACAAGTGGAATGCCTCTGGCCGTCTCACCTGCATCACGCGGTTCAATATAGCAGCAGTGCTGATTTTGAATACTACTCTAACTCGCACAAGATGTTCAGTGATACATGGTTACTCTTATGTCCACTTTTTATGAACTAGACCAATAAACTTAGAGATATGATGGTTATTCAACAAAAAACCCCAACATGGCCAAAGTTCATTGACCTTACATGACCTTTGACCTTGATCATGTGACCTGAAACTCGCACATGATGTTCAGTGATACTTGATTACTCTTATGTACAAGTTTCATGAATCAGATCCATAAACTTTCAAAGTTATGATGGTAATTCAACAGATACCCCCGATTCGGCCAAAGTTCATTGACCCTAAATGACCTTTGACCTTGGTCATGTGACGTGAAACTCATGCAGGATATTCAATGATACTTGATTAACCTTATGTCCAAGTTTCATGAACTAGGTCCATATATTTTCTAAGTTATGATGACATTTCAAAAACTTAACCTCAGGTTAAGATTTCGATGTTGATTCCTCCAACATGGTCTAAGTTCATTGACCCTAAATGACCTTTGACCTTGGTCATGTGACATGAAACTCTAATAGGATGTTTAGTAATACTTGATTAACCTTATGGCCAAGTTTTATTAACTAGGTCCATATACTTTCTAAGTTATGACGTCATTTCAAAAACTTAACCTCAGGTTAAGATTTGATGTTGACGCCGCCGCCGCCGCCGTCGCCGCCGGAAAAGCGGCGCCTATAGTCTCACTCTGCTTCGCAGGTGAGACAAAAATGTGCATTGTTAAAGGTATATACATTTAGTCTACTCCTAACCTTTCCCCATTCCTGCATTTGACATTACTTCTCCCTCTGTATACTTTTCTTTTTGTATCCCCTTGTACATTTAGTATACTTTGTAATTTTTTTTACTGTTTCGCTTGTTTGTTTACTGAAATTTTACTATTTTACGGCGCCTATAGTCTCAATCTGCTTCGCAGGTGAGGCAAAAACCGTCACAGTAACCCCCCCCCCCCCTGATTCTGGACACACCGAATGTTCAATAATTTTTAACTGCAGTGACAAAACAAATCAAATCAAATCAATTAGTCACGTTTTCCAAATTTCTTCCTATTCTTTGTACTGAATCATGATTTGTGTATATATAGTTCTATGCAATTTTAAGATCACTATCCGGAGTACTTATTTCGCTAATTGTCATTAATTTTGTTACCCCAGCTACAACCGGTCACAATATACAGCAAACAAGCGCTTAGAGGATTGATAATTCAGGCGCGGATCCAGGAGGGGGCCGAGCCGGCCCCGGCCCCCCCTATTTTTTGACAACCTGCAGAAAAAAATTGTACTGTTAATCTTGATAGAAACTACGAAAAACAGAAAGAACAGTAAGAAAGAGATATCATACCCATGATGCGTAATTTACAGTCTCGTTACGGCCGGCCCGACCCCAACTTGAAGGAAACAAGTAAAAGATGAGGGGAAAATTGGAAAATAGACTTTATATAAAAATTTTCGCTCGCGCATTGCCTGTGTAATGAAAGCCATTCAACAGAGGATTAAATGACACTTCATATATCCAGTTCTGAAATCAATTAGCACACAATATTTTAGCTCGCACATCAAAATTTCATTATTTTGTTTGATTTACACAAATTGTTATATCAAAATTTTCAGCTCGCGCTGCGCGCTTGCATTGTTTGATTTGTGAGATACCTATCCTCTTTGAAAATTGTTTCCAAAATTTGTCAAAATGCTCCTTTATCATGTCAGTATATCAAAAAAAAATAAGCTCGTGCTTCGCGCTCGCATTTAATTGTTTGAGACCATAGAGTTATTTAACTCTATGTTTGAGACACACAGCTTATTCTTTATTCAAATAAAAACGAGCTTAGACTGTCCAGTTTTCAGGTCGGAATATAAAAATTTTTGAGCTCGTGGCGCTTCGAACTCTAATTACTTAATTGGTGATACTTGTATCCTCTTCATTAATAACTAAAAACAGTCCTAATTGAGTCCCTTTTCACATTGCTATAATAAAGTTTCGACTCGCGCTCGCATTGTTTAGTTGGATACTTATCTTTGTTCATGATTATAAAAACTGCTCATAATCTTCAGTTACAAGGACATAAAAAACAAAGAATTTTAGCTCGCGCTTCGCGCTCGCATTAGATATTAAGACCACATGAGATACCTTATCTTGTTTATAGCAATTAAAACTAACATATACTTAAAACTTCAGTCTTTAGCTAGGACTACCCCCTGAAAAACCAACAAAAAAATCAGATTATAGCGGTCAATCGAGAAAAATGTTGATGAAAATATTTTTTCGGCCCCCCCTATTGCCGAAAGCTGGATCCGCCCCTGATAATATCAGTATATCAAAATGCACACATCTCCGGACCAGTAAAACTATTATTTCAAATTTATATTTCCCCTTCCCCGTTTGTTATCCTCCCCATTTTTATCCGTCCCATTTCAGGGGCGGATCGAGCTTTCGCCAATAGGGAGGGGGGGGGGGGGCGAAGATATTTTCATCAACATTTTTCTCGATTGGCCGCTATAGTATAATCTGATTTTTTGGTCGGTTTTTCAGAGGGTATTCCTAACTAATGACTGAAGTTTTAACAATAATTATGTTAATGTTTATTGTAAAAAACAAGGTAAGGTATCTCATGTGGTCTTAATATATAATGCGAGCGCGAAGCTCGAGCTCAAATTCTTTGATATTTTATGTCCATAGACCTGAAGATTCTGAGGAAATTTTATAATTATGAACAAAATAAGTATCCAACTAAAAAATGCGAGCGCGAAGCGCGAGCCGAAGTTTTATTATAGTAATGTGAAAAGGGATTCAATTATACACTCTAAAAATGAAGTGCTATAGTTTAGTTAAAGAGCGTGTATAGTGACTGTACTTCGGAGTGCTGATTTGTCTAGTTCAAATTTCAACTAGACAAACCAGCACTCCGAAGTGCAGTCACTATACACGCTCTTTAAGAGCTAAATTAGCACTTCGTTTTTTAGAGTGTATAGGACTGTTCTTTGGTGATTAATGAAGAGGGTAAAGTATCACCAATTAAATAATGAGAGTGCGAAGCGCGAGCTCAAACTGATAACTGGACAGTCTAAGCGCGTTTTTTTTTAATAAAAAACAAGCTGTGTGTTCACAAACAATTATTAAACAATGCGAGCGCGAAGCACGAGGTTGATTTTTTTTATGTACTGACATAATAAAGAAGCATTTTGACAAATTTTGGTAAGAATTTCTAAAGAGGGTAGGTTACTCATAAATCAAACAATGCGAGCGCGTAGCGCGAGCTGAAAATTTTGATATATATAAACAATTTGTGTAAATCAAACAAAATAATGAAAGCTTGATGTGCGAGCTAAAATATTGTGTGCAAATTGATTTCAGAACTGGATATATATAAGTGCCATTAATCCTCTTGAATGGAATTCATTACACAGGCAATGCGACCGCGAAGCGCGAGCGAAAATTTTAATATAAAGTAAAGTCTATTTTCCAATTCTTCCCCTTACCTTTTTCTTGTTTCCTTTCGGGGTCGGGCTGGTCATAACGAGGCTGTAAATTACAGATCATGGGTATGATACCTCTTTTTTTTTTTTTTTACTTTTCTTTCTGTTTTTCATAGTTTCTATCAAGTTAAAGAGTACACTTTTTCTGCAGGTTGTCAAAAAAATGGGAGGGGGGCCGGGGCCGGCTCGGTCCCCTCCTGGATCCGCGCCTGCATTTCATTATTTGTCATCACTGGCGTACACTGGAGGGGGGGGAGGGGGAGCTCTTTCACCCAAAATCTTCCGACCAAGAAAAAAAAGGTAAAGTGAGAAGGGTGACTAATATAAGCTCATATTTTTTAATATTATGTCAAAATCTATCACATATTGAATTCCCTCCCTCATAAAAACTTAAATGTTTAGATTTTTCAACGGTTCGCTCGCTCATAACTTTTTATTGATTTTTGCTCCCTATCTTTTTTTTGGCTTATTATACGCCCCTGTTTGTGTATAAGAAAAAAGGTCTTCAACCTCAAGTAAAGGACATTTCGCACCAGAAAAAAAAACAAATTACAAGCAAAAAAGGTCTTCAAGTTCAAAGGAGGTGGCCACTCTTGTGGCTCGTCACGAGGGATCAATCAACGAAGGTGGGGCAGGGATACGTCCCTTGCATGTGTTGTGACTCGTCAGCCCTCCTTAGGTATTCGCTAATGACCACCACCATACCACCACCATACCACCACCACCACCACCACCACCATACCACCACCACCACCACCACCACCACCACCACCACCACCACCACCACCACCATGCCACCACCACCACCATGCCACCACCACCACCACCACCACCACTAGTAATAGCGGCATCCACTAAACAGAATAACCGCCATCCTATCTCTTCGACCTCGATCGCAACTCGTCCCTCATCATCAGTCTTGTAATGGGAGTAATGGATACCCCCCCCGGCCCCTCCGCTGATGATGATATTGCGGAATACTCGAGGTTGTTTATTCAGCAAAATATACACATAGTATACTACAACAGGGAGAGCTCGAGGGATGAGGATGGAAGTGCGAGAAAAAACATGATTCGTCCAAACTACTTTCAAGAAACGTCTCTACAAGCATGTTTGTAAAAGAAGTGGTGACGATTTTTGTCATTTTGACATGTTTGACTGATATTACGTGCGTAGCCTTGCCCCATTCTATTAGAAAAAAGGATGTTGGAGCTGAAAATGTGAGAAGTTCCAAATCCAAGGACGCGGCGCCTAGTGATGGAGGAAGACGGAGCGAGCGGAACAGCAGAAACCCATCACCCCGCATTTCCCCGCAAGAATCGCTTGGCCCCGCCGCTAGGGGCCACGGCATCGGTCAGAAGGCCATTGGAAGACAGTCATTACGACGTGATATCTTTGTTGATTTCTATGAAGCAAAGCAAGCCTCGCCGAGTTCATACCATCATCATGATGATAGCATGGATGATGGTGAAGAAGATCTGTGCTCACAGGTCAGTGACACTGTCTCTATAAATTAAAGTATAATTAGAGGGGGGGGGGGGTGATCCCAGGGGGGCCACTTCAATTCACGAGTGGATACCATGCGCGACCATGGGGTCTCGAAAAGCACCCTAAACACGTAATTTCCATATTCTGAAAATGCACCCCTTAACAAGTATTGGCGTGTGAAACCCTACCCTTAACAAGTATTGGAAACAAAACGATACTCTTGGCAAATATTCCCTGAAATGAACCCCTAAACAAGTACAGGAATGTTTTATTGTTACGGGTCCCTCGGTCGTCGGCTTTACCTTATTTGATTCAGTACGACCCCACCTTCTACACCTCGCGAAAAACGGACTCTAAACACGTAGTGTTGGGGCAAAACGGGACACCCTTTATAAGACATTTTAATTTTGTCTCATCATCCCCGCAAATCCGACCCTAAACACGTAATTTTCCGAGTGAAATAGATACCCTTTTTTCATTATTTTTGTGTTTTTGACACCCTTATCACGTTACGTACGTAACGTGCCCTATCGTGAAAAAGACATCCTTTTTACGTGTTTTTTTGGTCGCGCATGGTATCCACTCGTCAATGTAAGTGGCCCCCCCGGGGGGGTGATGCCAGACACTGAAAATAAAATCATCATTGCATCATAGCTGTATGGGAGATTCCTCAACATATAAAGTTAGGCCTATGTGCCTATGTACATACATCAAATAGAGATCTAGTAGTTGAGAAATAATTGTGAAAGTTTGTCCTTTAATATTGTCCCAACTCACACATCACTAATCATGCTAACTAAAATGTTGATTGCAAGTCCTGAAAATTTCTGCCTCGACCAGACAAACTAAATCTGGACATGTGCAACAAAGGGTATGAAAATATGAATGGCAGTTTGAGGAATGTTCAAATGCTCAAAATCGAAATAGAATAATCTAAATTAAAAAAAAAGAAAGTATTCGAAAAACACATTAATTGCATTTTGTCCCAAACATTATACACTGTATCTAGATGACTTTTTAGCTCGAAAATATTTGTCTGTTTCATAAAATTGTTTTGACTCATTTTGAGTTGACCCCTCCATATATGTAGCTGATAATTTGGGAGTCTCCAAACAAATTGGTTATCTGAAGTTGACAACTCTTCTAATAATTACTTAAAGGGGAATCCAGCCTTAGTCATAAAATGCTATGTGGAAAGGAGAAAAAAAAAATAAAACAGAATGGTGAAAGTTCGAAGGAAATCTGACAAGCAGTAAAAAAGTTATGGCTGCTTAAAGGTATTGTTTAACTTTGTGAGCAGCCGATTTAAAAAATTCTCAAACCAAGATGAAACATGTGTACCAGTGCATGTATTAGAATTAATAAACCCTGAAAACAACAATTTTTGAGAATGAAAAGCTAAAACTACAAGGCAAACCCCGATTTTGTAAATAGGCGTCTTATAGACGCCTAAATAGTACACATAAGTGTATGGGATGAAATTAAGATGGTGTTTCCGGTCACTTTATATTTCAATTTTTGAAGCACTAAATAATTATTTTCGAACGCAATTTTTTCTGGGCTTCATTTTTGTAACATATCCTAGACACAGGTGACAAACTGTGTGACCTTCTAGCTCAGATTTTTTAAAAGTCAAACCAATGTTAAACAATCACTTTAATTATTGAGATACCTAAGACTTGATGTACATAAAAATGTACATGTAGATTTCAAATTGGCAACTGGGAAAGAAAATTATGACAAGGGGCAAGGACAATTTTTCCATCATAGGCCATGTACTTTATCAGGGATTTGTGGGTTTCTTCTAAGTACCTATTCACCCGAGGCAGTAATCCAGGTAGAATATTGTTTTATGTCCTGAAAGAAAAATATAATTTGAAGTAATTTTTTTAATAAAAAAAATGACATTTTAGCCATTTTACATGTACATGTATGTATTGTAGTAAAGAGTAGTCCTTGCCTTACATCACTATGACATCACCTATGCTGCCAATTTGCAGTCTCCATGGGTATGATGATTACCAATACTTACAACTTTTAAGAATTCAGAACTTTTTTATTGTTTGTCTGATATTGTTCAAACTTTCACCTATCAACTTGTCTGATTTTTTTCACTGTAAAAAACCCCCAAGTTTTTTGGGAGTTGGATTCCTGTTTTAAGTTTATGGCATTAAAGGGGAAGTTCACCCTGAAGAAAACTTTGTTGTAAAAATAGCAGAAAAAATAGTAAAAATTATTGGTGAAGGTTTGAGGAAAATCCGTTAAAGAGTAAGAAAGTTATTAGAGTTTGAAATTCTGGATTTGTGACGTCATAAACGAGTAGCTGCCCCATGTGTTATGTAATATAAAATGTATGAAATGCAAACTTTGTATGGTTCCTGATGACTTAATTTTATTTTCTTTTCATGATCGGGTGTGAAAGGTTTTGTCTATTGATATACAAAAGTTACAGTGAAAACCATTTTCAATTTTCTGAGAAAATGACATTTCATTGATTTTTTAACATTCGCTATGTAGGAATGCTGCTCGCATATGACGTCACAAATCAAATAATTGAAATTCTAATAACTTTAATTATTTGATGAATTTTTCTCAAACCTTCGGCAATATCTTTTATTATTTTTTCTGCTATTTTTACAATAAACTTTTTGTCAGGGTGAACTTCCCCTTTAAAGGAGAATCCAGCCTTGGTCATAAATATGTTGTGTTTGAAAGGAGAAAATAAATAAAACAGAATTGTGAAAGTTTGAAACAAATTGAACAAGCAATAAGAAAGTTATGGCTGTTTTTAAATTGAGATCACTAAGACTATGTAGATATCAAATTGGCAACTAGGTACATTTAAGGGGCAAGGAAAACTTTCTCAAAGGCCATGTACTTTATTATCTGTGATATGTGGTGTGTTTTTGTTATAAGTAACCATTCCCCTGGGGCTGCAGTCTGAATACAGCCAAGACTGTATTGGTTTATGTCCTCATGAAATCAAATATAATTTGAAGTACAACTTTGAAAAAATGTCATTTTAGCCATTTGATGTATTGGAGTACATGGAAGAGTAGTCCTTCCCTGTGACATCTATGACTATGACATCTCATTTGTGGCCAGTTTGAAGTCTCCATAGGAATGTGATTATCAATATTCACAACTTTGAAAATATTTTAAACTTTCTGGTTTATCAACTATGATTTTCCTCTAAAAGCAAGTTTCTATTTGGGTTGGATTCCCCTTTTTAAAGTTAATGTTCCAGTCACTACTTGAATTAAAAGTCAATCCAGCCAAAGAAAAAAGAGGAAAATGATAAAACAATATAAAGTACTCGCAGAAAGTTTGGATATCAGTCATATCAACACCCTTATCTCAAAAGCGCACTACCAAAATTAACTGTGTTTAGCGCTTGACCCCTAAACCCGAAGTCCAGAACGAATGCAACAACCAGATGCTGGTGATTGTAAGTAATGGACAGATACATATTTTTTAATTAGATGTAAACTTTATATTTTTCAAAATGGAAAAGTGATTGATCTTTATATAGAAACTAATTTTCCTGTTCATATTTGGTTTTATTCAAATGAGTCAAATCCATATCTCTTCAATCTCTTCTTTTTCATGATCTTCATAAACAGAGAATGATTTCCTGCTAATATTGCATTAAATTGCTCCATAGATTTAAGATCTCCTGCTACAAAAGTATTTTGTTTAGCAGTTTTTATTTTTATTTTTTTACAACTATAATAGACTGTACAAAATGTAGCTGAGAGCTTGTCTCTTAATATGACCAAAAATGCAATAAAATACAAGCAAACCAGCCCCTGTGTAATTGTGCTGTTCTTTTATCCTTTTCCTGTCCTTCCATTGTGCATGTCCAGTACGGTACATGTATGATACCTTTTCATTTTGATCTACAATGTGTAGCCTCTTTAATCCTCTTGTAGTAGATTCAGCTTGTTTCCCTTTCATTGATTCCATTTTACTTTCTATATACCTACATGTACACCTTATGTTCTCCTTTGTAATACCTTGATCCTCTACCCCATATGTTTATGTAGGGATCTGTATTGGGCCTATTTATTCCACTTTATCCTAGTTTTCTCTAGAACTAAACTTTTAATCTGCTGCCATGTACCCCCCCTTTTCATAATATAAAAAAGATAATTATCAAAACACATTACTGCAAAGTTCTCGAGTATTCTATACCCCCAATGCAAGATTGGAACAATATTACAGAAAGACAGAATCAGAGATATTTCAGGTTTTTTGGGGAAATAAACAGCAGCAACTGGAAAAATGATATTAAAAGGTTATCATTCTGACACCATGTGGATCCAAGGAAAACATGTTACATGACAGAAATGGTATTATTCACACTGCCATGAGTCTCGCCTTTTCTGTGAGTCGTGTTCGCACCAGCATGATGTCGCTATTATTCAAACCGCTAGCGATTGCTTTCTGAAGTCAAGAAAAAGGTTTACCCATAAGCAATTGCTATTAAAAGACATGCTCTTTTGCTTGACTACATGTTGTATTTGCCTGTGCCTGAAGCAATCGCTACTTTTTCTCATCTGAACCAATTTCTATTTCTCTCTCTCTTTCTTTCTCTCGTCTGGGGGGTGTTTCACAAAGATTTATTATGACTTAGAGTCGCACTTAAATGTTTAGTTGGGAGCAGTATAAAAGGCATGACATCATTGGTCAGATCATGCCAAGATGACGCGCACTACTGCGTATTGATCAATAAGATTGCGCGTTGCATATCATGTACGACATTTAAGTGCGACCTAAGTCATACTTAAATCTTTGTGAAACACCCCCCCTTGTGTTATGCTGTGTCAATCTTCACAGCATGGAGCCTGTCCTGCCCAGGGATGAATTTCATTTAGATTCAAAGCACTCTTGTATAAATTCACAGTTGGTGTTTTCGAGCTCAGGAAGGCTTACTTTTGTACATGCTTCCACCACCAACTCCTAGTCTGCAGGAACATACCTTAATTGAAACTTTTTTGTCAACAACTGGGACTTCACACAAGACTAGCATGAGTGATTGATGCCTTTGTTACAGAAGTAATTTGTGGGGAATTTAAAGCTGCAAAATTCAGACCACTTTCTTTGAGTATAGGGTTTGCACAGCAAACTAACCAACACCAGAACCAACATGAAATTGAAATTGAGCAAAGCTTCAAACTTCCCTTACTTTCCCGAGTCTGTAATGAAATAAACACTTTCATGTATCTTTTATCATTATGAACAGAATGCAGACTGGTCTGTGGATAATGACTTCATTAGTATCCTCCTGACAGGCAAATTGACTCAGAATCACAGTAAGTGAAACAAGCATTTTTATCAATCATTAACAAACTGCGAATAAATGTAATATATTGAAACTACACCATCAATAAAAAAGAGGAATGTTCATTAATTACATATACTGTAGGACCAGGGGCCGTTTCATGAAGAGTTACAACTGTTGTAACTTTGCCATCATGGCAACTACCATGGCAACAGGGCTCAGCAGCCAATCAAAATCAAGGTTACCATGGTAGTTGCCATATTGGCAAAGTTACAACAGTTGTAACTCTTTATGAAACCAGGTCCCCAGATCTGCAACTTTAACACCCAGTAGGGTAAGGAGGCCCTATTTTATTAACGCTTTAGCTTGTTATTGTTAATACTTTTTTGTATCATTTTAAAACCAGAATTGGTATCACTACTAAAACTTCAAGTTTTTGACAGTGTGCAAGTTGTTGAGTGGGCCATACATATTCTACATCAAACATGCCATGCAAGAATGAATGAATGAATGAATAGCATTTACAACTACCCATCTATAACATGCTCTATTTTCACTTGTTTGTATTTTGGTTGAATTCAGGGTAAAGAAAAATAAAGGAATAAAAAATGAGAAAAAAAGGAATAAGCTAATTATCATTTACAATGTTGAAATTAATTAAACTAAAGTACTCCATTGTATTAAAGGTAAAAGAAAGTAGTTTGCAGCAAAAAAATACTTCATCGGCCCAAAACTGTTAATTCTTGTGATCAATAGAAAAGCATATGAGGGACAGTAGTAATACTGCTTGGAAAAATACCCAACATCTGATGGAATTCCATGCTTATGTTACTGATTTCTCATCAATTACATTATTTCTTCCAGAGCCATTTGGCACATAAGCTGTAGGCCCTAACTCTTTATTTAAAAAAAATTATACACTACACTTTGAAAGTATGTATAGCTTGATAAATAGAGTAGAATTCACTGAGCAAAATGCCAAAAATTTCATCAAAATCGGATAACAAATAAAAAAGTTATTGA
Source organism: Lytechinus variegatus (assembly GCF_018143015.1). Taxonomy (NCBI): domain Eukaryota; kingdom Metazoa; phylum Echinodermata; class Echinoidea; order Temnopleuroida; family Toxopneustidae; genus Lytechinus; species Lytechinus variegatus. The sequence goes on along the minus strand of NC_054756.1, from coordinate 13,037,832 downwards.
ATTTTGAAGTTTATCAATATTTTGTGAAAACAGTCGACGTGAATATTCATGAGGTGGACTGATGATGTCACATCTCCACTTGTTCTATTGTACTTTATTACATGAAATTAGGTTTATTCAAAATTTTTTCTCCACCCCTACAGAAATTTAAGCGTGCCGCTTGCTAGTAACTAGCATGCGACTAGCAGGGCGCTCACTTAATAAGCGAGTGCATGCTAGCGAACAGTCCCTGCTCGCTAAAAGATCGCTTAACTATTACTCTGCACACATATTACATGCTTATTAAGCTAGCCGCATGCTAGTTACTAGCATGCCGCAAGCTTGCGCAAGCTAGTCTTATGCTTGCCGCAAGCTTGAAAATTTCTGTAGGGGCAAGAACTAGAAAAATTGTATTGACAAATGATTTAGTGCATTAGATATTTATTGCTGCAACTTATTTCATTATAAGGGAGACATATTATTCACACAATGACAAGTATGATATAAAATCATGATTTTATGTAATAACATAAGAAAACGGAAAGTGGAGATGTGACATCATCAGCCCACCTAATGAATATTCATGATGACTGTTTTCACAAAATATTGCTAAACTTTAAAACTTCAATGACTGTATTATTTGTTATCTGATTTTGATGAAATTTTCGGCATTTTGCTCAATGAATTCTACTCTATGTATTGAAATATAAATATTTTCAGCCTGGACCATCCCTTTAAAGTGGTTTCATTGGATTCTGTATTCTGTTTGAATTCATTTTGAGATCGTTACCATACCTGGTAGTTTCTTTAAGTAATAGATGTCATTAATACTGTAGCAAGATCATGTACTCTAGTAATGTTAATATCCATTCTCTTTCAGGAAGGAAAACCAAACCGAGAATGGTGGCTGGCCACAACTTCTTGGGTGCCCTTTATATACCAGTGACACAGCACGGGACATTCCTGGAGGTAGGAACAGGGGTCACCAGTCTTTATCTATCTCAGCAAGACAAGATGAACAGTTTGGTTGCTGCTGTTATCACACCAGGTAATAATCCATTACCATATAGATCTATAAACAATTGTAGATTTCAGTATATTTTTTTGGGGAAAAAAAGGCACCAAAAATATTCTAAGTCAGTGAGAGGGACATTTAGGCCAGTTGATAGGGCAGCCAAGGCTGTAGCATTGTGGGCTTTAAGTAATGATTTATAAAGCCCTGGGCCCATCTTACAAGTTACAGAGAGTTGCGATGATACAATCTAGTCTGCTGGGCAAACCCTTCACTTGAGTTAAGGGTCTGAATGTGCAGCCTACTCATGCCTTGTGTACTGAAGGCTTTCTCGCTCAGCGAGTTTTGTATGTGCTAGTCTTTGCGTGGAGGCACACTTATTATTCAAAGTTCCAATCAGGGTCTGTGCCTTCAGACTAGATACGATCAGTAAGAAATATGGACAGCTAGCAACATCAACATTTATTATGCATGTTTGATCAAAATATTTCATAACTATGATGTTAAAATGTTCATTTCAAAATGTTTTTGCTTACATTCTGGTGGCAGCACTGTATAAGACTTGGTTCTCCTAAGCTGTCTCCACATTCTTTTATTGATATTTTTGTTTATTACTATGAATATTTATGTGTTTTTATGAATGAAATCAATTGAAATTGAATTGAATTAAATTAAATGTATATTCATGCATTCATTGTTTTCTTGAAAATTCACTCTGCTTCTCTTTGTTTTTAATACAAAGGGCATTGTGCAAATTTCCAGTAGAAAAAATTATGACACTGATGGATTTCAAAAGAGTTATGATTGATTGGATCAATCATAATTCTAGTCGTTGTAAGATGGGGGCCTGATGTGCCAACTGATTTCCTTGATTTGATATGATATCTGCTTTCCCTTTGTGCAGGGCAAGATTTCAATATTATGATGATATTATGCAATATTGACAAATTATTGATTACTTGATATTTAAAGGTCAAGTCCACCTCAGAAAAATGTTGATTTGAATCAATAGAGAAAAATCAGACAAGCACAATGCTGAAGTTTTCATCAAAATCGGATGTAAAATAAGAAAGTTATGACATTTCAAAGTTTCGCTTGTTTTTAACACAATAGTTAAATGAACGAGCCAGTTACATCCAAATGAGAGAGTTGATGATGTCACTCACTCACTATTTCTTCTGTTTTTTATTATTTGAATTATACAATATTTCAATTTTTACGAATTTGACGATAAGGACCTCCTTGCCTGAAGCACAAAATGTTGAAATAATAGAATTCCACGTGTTCAGGGAGGAATGAAACTTCATTTCACATGACAATGACGAGAAAATCAAAATATTTCACATTTAAACAATAAAAAACAAAAGAAATAGTGAGTGAATGACATCATCGACTCTCTCAATTGTATGTAACTGGCTCGTAACTGTTTTTGTGAAATGAAGCGAAATTTTGAAATGTCATAACTTTCTAATTTTACATCCGATTTTGATGAAATTTTCAGTGTTATGCTTGTTGAATTTTTCTCTTTTTATTCAAATCAAATTTTTGTTGGGGTGGACTTGTCCTTTAAAGGTAAATTGCCATTTTGTCTACCCATCACATAGTCTTCATTCATTTAGTCTAATAACCATTTGGTCCAATCATCACTTCATCCAATCACCAGTTTGTCTATAACCATTTCGTCTCATGACCACTTCGTTTTATATTCATTTTATTTTCATTCGTTTCGCCAAATTAACACTTGGTCCAATTTAATAGGCAAAATGGACTAAATGGCTATTGGACCAACTGGTTTAGATGAAATGGTGAGTGTATGTCGAAATGACAATTAGACCATGTGGATAGTGGACTGTTGGTATAGGCCAAATGATAGTAGACGAGTTGGTTGGACGAACTAGCATTAGACCAACAGAAAAAATGCTTGATATTTATGATAATGGCTTTATGATTGTAAGAATAATAATTACATACTAACGTGACTTAAGCACCAAATCCACTCTGTAGAGTGCTGAAGGCGCATAAAGAGCTACATGTAAGAGCTAAATAAATAAAGTTTTTAGAAGATTTTCGAAAGTCTTTCCCCTAAGTGTTCGAAACTTTTGGATTATCAAGGAAGCCAGAAGTGGATGAGCGCAGAGATATATCACGGTAACATTATATGACCAAAGTGTTGTCGATTATAAAAGTTAATCGCAAATGCTGCTATTGCTTTGAACCAACTCAAAACTTATTGTTGCTAATGCTACCCACTTTTCATGGACAAGCACTGATGAAAGCACATGTACATATGTAATTTTAATTTCCCCTTTCCTTTCTTTCACAAATTGTAGTTCTTAATGTGTTTATAATTAATGAATTTTTAGTCTTGGCGATAAATCGTGTTATCAGCAATATATGTATTTTGCTTGAGTAATCAACCATGAAATAGGTCAACGAAGCAATTGAAATTAAATATCAACCAGTACTATAGTATTTGACATTTAATACAATAATGTTTTTCCTTATTAAAGTTTGCAGAGAACAACAGTAAAGGCCTACAATAATGAGAAATAAACAAAATTGAATAGGAATTTGGGAGAAAATTATTAGCATAGTTAATCAAGTATTAATCTTTTTTTCAAATAGGGAAAAGTATGTTATTAAAAAGGGGAATTAAATTTAGCTGATTGGCAAAAGTTTGAACGTAACATGAGACAAATATGAGAAAGAGAAACAGATCATGCTCATGTATGTTGTCTGTATTTTGGATGCTTCTGTTTGAAATGCAATATTTGTAACAATTTCAACATCCGTGTGTTGGTCAACTGAAGTAAATCAAAGCTGTCAGGGTCCTTTTTCTACTGGTACATGTATATATTTTTTGTGCTCCATGTGGTACCGGCAAAAAACTTGTCAAAGTGTAATAGGAGACCATACATGGTATACATACATGTAATATCTGTTTTCAAAACTCATTCATCAAGTTTTGGCATGTCAGGAGGGGTGTATCGTAATAAAGCTGTTTGTAACTGTAGGCATGAAGTTCAGGGGCCCGTCTTGCAAAGAGTCGCGATTGATCCGATCAATCACAACAAGGGAAAGCCAGCAAAGCCAACATATAAAATGCATATGCGTTTGTTCAAATAAAAAAATTGAGATGTGAAATGTACATATCCATAATATTCATTGATTTCTTGACAATTTGGTGTGTTCTCTGCTTAAAAAGGAAATTTTGAAAATTTGCTGTAGAAAAAATTCTGACACTTATGGATTTCCACAGAGTTATGATTGATTGGGTCAATCGTAACTCTTTGTGTGAAGATGGAGCCCTGGGGCCCGTTGCAGAAAGAGTTGCGTTTAAAATGCAAGCCAAAAAATCAATCGCAAGTCCCAAATGCGCGCTGTCGATTGGTTGAAAATCAAGTTGCGAATGATTTTTAGAGTTGCGATTGATTGCAGCTCTTTCTGCAACGGGCCCCAGATCAACTGTGCAAGTTGAAAATGATTGGGTAAAAAAAAGCTTCTCATCAGACATGAATGAAGATTTTGAAATTCAGATGCACTCTTCTTTAACCTCACTGATTCAAAGTCAACGAGAGTGATATTCTAGAAAGGGTACAGTGTGAAATATGCACAGAAAAAGAAGCATTATTTTGTTCATTGCAGGGATATCAGTTTTCAGGGCCCGTCTTACAAAGAGTGTATTGATCCAATCAATCGTAATTATGGATGGCCAGCAACGTGAACATCTATTATGAATATTTGTTCAAAATATTTTCGAGAGCTATGATGTATAATTCATGCATTCATTGTTTTCTTGAAAATTCACTGCGCATCTCTTTAATAGCATACAGAGGACATTGTGCAAGTTTTTTTGTTATTATGACACTGATGGATTTCCATAGAGTTACGATTGATCGGATCAATCATAAATTTTTGTAAGAGGTGGTCCAGGTTTTTTCATTTTCTCTAGAAAAAATAATTCTATAATTTTAGAAGTTTAGGTTTATTAAGGGATCAAGGCAAGGTCCTGTGGGCTTGTAACCAATGGGGCAAGAAAACGTCTTGTCCCAAATGGAAGGGAGAGATACACTGATGTTTACAGTTTATCCTGAAAAGTTTGACAATTGAAATTTTATAATATAGATAGATAGATAGATAGATAAATGGTATTTATTGTGATAAAAATTCAATTAGCAGCCAAAGGCTGAATTACATGAATTTGTACATAGTAAACAAACAAGTGAATCAGTAAAAAAATTACAAAGTATACTAAATGTATTATACTGGAAAGGGGATACAAAAAGAAAAGTATACAGAGGGAGAAGTAATGTCAAATGCAGGAATGGGGAAAGGTTAGGAGTAGACTAAATGTATACACCTTTAACATAATGCACATTTTAACCTAAATATATATTTAACCAATTTTGAATGAATAAAGAGTGGATTGTATGAAATAATACTTGCTTTGTAGAAAAGAAAAAAAAATAAAGCTATTAATTTGGGTGAAATTGAAGGAGGAAAACATGTATACACATTATAAATGAAACAGATTTACATGTATTTTCTGTACAGTAGAGCTCTGCGTTTGATTTATGACAGAAAATCACATTGGCAATTTAATCCAAATTTTTAAAAGTCAACTGTAATACTTTAATAAAGCCTCTATCTTTTCAATTACCAGTTCTCACGTTACAATGTATCTAAAGTAATATGTTTGAATGATAACATGTATACCTGGTAGTTCTAAAGCTAAATCTCATTGCGCAATCAGTTATTTTATGCTTTTCATGTGAAGCTGCCCTTGATATTTCTGAAGCTTTTCACACTTTTATGGTGTAAAAATGTGATGTGATGTAAAATATGTAGTAAAATGTGTGATGTAGAGCATCGTGGCCCAGTGGATTAGTCTGTAGATTAGATTGTATGATTTTCTTTGGTTGAAATTTAGTCTCGTACATGTGTGTGGCATATCTTTTCTTGGTTCAGATATGATTTCTGACCCGTCATATACAGAACAGAGTAGCGTGAAAAAGAAGCCAACTGCATCTTTTCTAGAACATCCACTTATGGAGGATTTTTCAAAAACAAAAGATAGGCTTTTAATAATGATAATAATAATAATTCACATAAATTTATATACATGTAGCACAAAAACTATTTCTACAGTGTATTTTTATGATATTGGCCCATTATTAAACTGGTATAGTATGCTTATCCACAATGCCTGCATTAGCTGTGTAATATAAAGCTGTATTTTATTTCCAAATATCCATCATCATTTGTTTTCACGCGTGTATTCATGCACATTTTTATTTCCTGGAAGTGCTTTAAAATAAAGTGCTTTTTTAATGTGCAATTAGGAACTTCATTTACATGCTGCTGGTAGTGGTAAAACGATGCATCCTCTACCAGACATGATTCGGTGGGTCCATACATTTCTTTGTTTACTTTCTATTTTTTTAGGGGGGGGGGCATTGTTTAGAAAAAAAAAATCATCAGCGACAATACATGTATTTCGGCCTTGAAGATTGACTTCTGTCAAACAAAAATATAATGATCACATCATACAGTATTTCAGTATTTCAGCCATGAATAATGACTTCTGTCAAAAGAAAAGTATAATGATCACATATTTATGAATTTTAGCTGGAATACATTTTGTACTCTGTATACATATGAAATCATCTTTAGATTTTTAAGTGATTTGGTGTGTGACATGCACTTTCATGTATACATGTACGTACCGGTATGCGTAATTTCGTAACCGCTTCACCCAGGCATCACATGTTTTGTCTCAGAAGTTGTTTAAGACTTGAGAGTAAAAAATCAGTGAACAACTTACTCAAAAATTTCATGGGGCGGATTTATTGCGAAAATGTCGAGGGGGATTATCCCCCCCCTGAGTAAGGTTGAGCGCATGTTTAAGGACATGCATACATGATGAGAACAGGGTCAAAAATATATGTTTCATTTTCTTTCTTGAACTGGTTTTCCTTAAACCAGATTAGGAAACCGGTTTAAAAAATGGCTTTACCCGCGTTCTCATCGTCTTTGAACTGATTTCCAGAACCACTTCACATACATAAAAGTGGTCTTCTTGCTATTGAAACGTTGTGGGTCTAGCACACCACCTACATTATAAACCTATACCTAGTATAAACCTATTATCAACTGATGGTTTGCATTGCAAGTAGCTTCAATAGTTTTGCTCGGTTTGAAGTAGGTTTGTGAGGTGTGACTATTTTATGGAATTGGAAATATCAATTGAATTCATAATACCTCAATCATGGAAATGTAATTATGAAATGTCTTTAACTTTATTTTATTCCATGAAATCTATTCATAGAGTTTTCTGTCTTTGTGGATTCTTTTCAGAGCCTCTGCGTGATGAATTGGTTCAATTATCGAGCTCCTACGATGCTTTCATTGGAAGTGTCTCATCCAGAAACATCAAATCATTGGTGAAATACCTAGTCCAAGATCCAGAGGTATTTGCTTAGTTTTGTTTCTGATTGATTATTCTAGAGCTTCATTTTAGTATGTGAACAGAATTTAAAGGGGAATGAAACCTTTGGAACAAATAGGCTTGTGTAGAAACAGAAAAATCAAAGAATAAAAATAAAGAAAGTTTGAGAAAAATCGGACAAATAATGAGAAAGTTTATTGAGTATTCTAATATTGCAATCACTAATGCTATGGAGATCCTCCCGTTGGCAATGTGACAAGGATGTGTGATGTCACTGATGAATAACTTTCCCTTTGGTGGACTATAAAATACCCTCAAAATGTCTCTTTTTGCTTTTTCTTATGATGATACAAACTCTCTATCCATGATGTATTCTTAAAAATATATGTATGCCCTCATGTAGAAAGAACACATGATCTATGGATAGATGTGATAAAAGAGGCAATTCAAGTGAAATATATACTAAAGTAATGGGGAGAGTTGTTCACAAGTCGTCGCTGGTTTCGCAAACCGACGTATCTCAGCGCGCGATGCGAAAAGACAGTTTCGAGAAAAACGCATTTAAAGATTTCCTTTTTTCCAAACAATAAATTCGTACTTATTATTGTACTAGATTGTAAATATTTTAGAATGCTAGCATACTCAGGCATTCATTCTGTCTGATGATAAGAATTTTCAGTTGCTACACATAAGAAACAAGAAGATATAAGCCAGCAAAGTGGTACGTCACTTCGCGAAACCAAAAAACTCGGCTCTCACAGAGAAATATGGGTGACGCATCCCTGTGCGTCATTGAAATTTGCACCGAGACGCTAAATAAAGGTTTCGCAAACCGACATATCTCCATATGCGCGCATTGGCCTCCGTGTTATTTGACCCTCTTCCTTTTTTATTTTCTGTCTTTCGCTCTCTCTCATTTGACTCTCCCTCTCCCCTCTTTTCATTTCTCTTTCTTTCCATCTCTCCCTCTTTTATGACTCTCTCTATCCCTCTACTCTTGTCATTTGTCTTTTTCGTTCTTTCTCTCCGTTATTTGACTTATTTTATTGCTCTATTTCTCTGCCTTTTCTTTCTTTATCATTTGTCTGTCTTCGTTTCTCTTTTTTTCTTTCCCTATTTTTCTGTCTTCCTCTCCATTTCATCTCTTTATCTTTCACTGAACATTCTTTTCTTTCCTTTCTCTCATTTGTTAGTCTTCTTCTCCTTTTCATTTCTCTATCTTTCTCTTTTTTTTTCCTTTTCTCTCATTTGTTAGTCTTCCTCTCCTCTTCATTTCTCTGTATCCCACTGTATTCCTTTCTTTTCTCTCCCTCTCTCTTATTTGTTAGTCTTCCTCTCCTCTCCATTTCTGTGTATCCCTCTGTCTTCCTCTTTCTTCTCTCTCTATCTCTCTCTCATTTGTTAGTCTTCCTCTCCTCTTCATTTCTCTGTATCCCTCTGTCTTTCTTTTCTTTCTCTCTCTCATTTGTAAGTCTTCCTATCCTCTCCATTTCTGTGTATCCCTCTGTCTTTTTCTTTCTATCTCTCTCTTTCTCTTTTGTTAGTCTTCCTCTCCTTTTCATTTTTCTGTCTTCCTCTGACTTTTTTCTTTCCCCCTTTCATTTCACTCACCTCCTCCACTTTTCAATTCTCTACCTCTCCCTGTTTTCTCCCCCCCCCCGGTCCTTCCTTGGCACTCACTGACGTTTCACTTTACATTTATATCCATCCTATATTCCATTCGTACATGTATGTGAAACTTTTATCAAATTTAAATATAAATTTAATGAAATTTGATTTCAATCAATAATAGTAACCAATACGCAATGATATTTAGTACATTTTCTTATGAGTGCTGGATTATCAAACATCGATTTCAGGTATGCTTGTTTGTGCTCTGCATTCATGCCTAGACTGGTCATAAGGTTATGATTACTAAAAGCTAAATTCATCTGTTAATGCGGATGGCATTATGCAATTGCTTTAAAATTTAAAACAGAGCACATAACCTGTAATAATGAATTACTGAAGGTCTTCTTTAAAATATTACATTCCATTCGAATACCTGAAGATTTCTATAACACATGTACAAAAAAAAAATCAAATTATTCAGATTTCCCTTTACAGCCTCTTCTTCAATAATGGAATGTTTACATGCATTAAAATTTAATGGAATCTAATACTTTGCATGTAGTTAAATACTAGATCAAAATAAAAAGTTAGAATTTAAATATTATAAATAAGCTTAATCATGTATATTTCATTTAATACTGCAATATTATAAAATTTTCACAAACAATATTTCTGAGCATCTGCAGGTATTTGTCTGTACTCATAATAAGACACGTTGACTTCGCCAAGAAAAATGTACAACAATGAACGATAACAACAATAACAATTACAATCAGGATCACGTCAAGAATAATCATTTGAAACTGCAAAATTAAGCAGATCAAAATGGTATGTACATAATAATCTTCTTCACACTGTGCATAACATCAATAAGGTCCGTTGATCCATTATCAAGATATCAAAGTATAAATGACATTGTATAGAATAATCAGAAGTCAAACTAATACTGATAATTTAAATTCAATAAATTCCATTCAATTACAGTCACAATTTCAATTAATCTCTATATAAAGTCACGAATCACATGAATTTGTTTGTAGTGCAGAAAGACAAGATAAAGGTTTAATGTTTAATTAAGAATGCATTGATTTTGCAAAACATTCTCTTTGAAGACCCCAAATGAAGCGAAAAGTGAAACTGAGAAATCAAAAGCTTGTAAGCTTTTGTTGTAAGCTAAAATGCATAATGCAAGTTTTAAACCTTTTCTCTGCTGGTCAGCTGAGTATTTTGCCTTGAAATAATTCAAATCAGCAGTATTCGAAAATAGGGGGGGGGGGGGGGTTGCTAGCCACTGCCTCGAATTCTGTGAGGTCTGTTTATAAAGGGGTGCGACTACATGTGTTTGGGTGTGAAATATATCAAGTTTTTTTTTCCTTTCCAGATTAGGGATTTGAAAAAAAGAAGAAATATTTTGCCGAAGAAAAATTATTATGAAAATACAAAGTATGTAAATTCAATTGCTTTGTCAAATGACATGCAAACCAGAAAGCAAATATTTATAATGGAAAATTTGTGCACTTCTTGCAAACATAATGTGTTGTGATTCCCATGGTGCCTTCTCTTTCCTCCACACCATTGGAAAAGAATGTGGTTACATTCCATTTCCAGAGAGTACTAAATGAGAGGAAAGAGAAATAAGGAATCCAGATTAAGTGGACATTCACTTCTTGCAAATGTATGTGTTCTGATTCCCACAGTATCTTCTCTTTCCTCCACACCATCGGAAAAGGATGTAGTTACATGCCAGAGAGTACTAGCTTTGAGGAAAGAGAAAGAAGGAATCCAGATTAAATTGAAGAAAAAAAGTCAGTTAATTGTAAAGTAACTGAATGTTATTATGAGTAATTTACAATGTTTCAATTACAATTAGATCAATTTCTCTTTCAAAACTTCGATTACAATTACAATTACTCAAAAATGTAATCAATTACTCTGTAATTGAGCCCAACCCTGGTATCTGTAAGTTTTGTCTGCAGAAATAAATAAAACAACATTCACAACACTGTACTTAATCACGCGTACGTCACTTTGCGAAACCACTATTCGCTGTTTTCAACACGTACGTCAGTTTGCATGATGTCATTATTATGTCATCAAGGACTTTCCATGTCTAATTTCTTTTGGAAGTGATAGACAATTAAATATAGAGTTGAAAAATGATTATAACTCAAAAACCAAAAAATCAAAAAATTTGCCACTTACGTCGGTTTGCGAAACCAGCGACGAAGTGACATCACACATCTTTGTCGCATTGCCAATTTGCTATATCCATAGAATTAGTGATCGCAATATTCAAATGCTCATAACTTTCTCATTATTTGTCTGATTTTTCTCAAACTTTTGTTGATCTGTTTCTTTGATTTTTCTGTTTACACACAAGCTATCTTGTTCCAATGGTTTCATTCTCCTTTAAATTTGAACATGCAGTTCTCATACTATGGATCCTACTGGAACTACATGTAGTAGGATTGGATGTAAACACAAGTTCCGGTACATACTTTTTGTATGTTTTTTATTAAAAGGTATTGTTTAACTTTGTGAGCAGCCGATTTAAAAAATTCTCAAACCAAGATGAAACATGTGTACAAGTGCATGTATTAGAACTACATGTAATAAACCCTCAAAACAACCATTATTGAGAATGAAAAGCTAAAACTACAAGGCAAACCCTGATTTTGTAAATACATGTAGGCGTCTTAAAGATGCCTAAATAGCACACATAAGTGTATGGGATGAAATTAATACCCCTTTCATGCTGCCCTGTTCATTTTTCACCGGCGAACTTTACCGGCGAACTTCTCCGCCTCTCATTCCTCACTTCACCGGCGAAGAAAAAAATGTACCCTTTCACACTGACATTCTTCCCCGGCGAAAGTCAACCGGGCGATTGCAGAACCACACGAAAGAAAATTGTAAACATTACTTCTTACCTATTACAAAAAAGTATCAAGAAATTAATTACAACATATTTTGGAAGCATTACGAGAAAAACAAACAATATCACGGTGTTATTATATTTTAGCGCATTTTATACATGTAAAAAGTGCTTTTTAATAAATATTGCTAGTAAAAAAAATAAATGTTCGAGGGTATCTACTTGGCCATAGCATTCAGCTGAGCTTGCAACTTATCGCGCGCAGAATCTCGGTACAGGGGACTTCGGGAGAGAAAAAAATTGACCTCTGACGTCATTAAACAGGAGAAGTTCTCCGGTTTGCTTTCATACTGGCTGTTTCACCGGCAAATTTCGCCAGTGAAAAGTTTCACCGGCGAACTTCACCGGTGAAGTTCTCCTGTGTACCTTTCATACTGGACACTTTCCCCTTTGCTGGCGAACATCGCCGGTGAAAAGCGCAATATGAAAGGGGTATAAGATGGTGTTGCTGGTCACTTTATATTTCAATATTTGAAGCACTAAATAATTATTTGCGAACGTGATTTATTAGGGCTTCATTTTTGTAACATATCACAGACACAGGTGACAAGTGTGACCTTCTAGCTCAGATTTTTAAAAGTCACACCCAGAGATGCCAAGTTCAAAGACCAGCTATGTGTGAGATTTTCTATGAATCTGAGTGAGATCACAGACATTGTGTACAATGTATATGGGGATAGGCTGTGATAGTTGCGTGAGACAGAGATTTGAGGGGATGAACAAGAGTCCAAAATGCTTGAGTCTCACGCATTATGCGTGAGACTTGGTAGCTCTGCACACCAAACCAATCACTTTAATACCATCTTTCCAAATACAACTAGGCCTACATGAACGTAAAGTATAAACTGTGAATGAATTGTATTCATTTTGACTTTAAGATATTGAATGTCATGCATAAATTTATATCTATTGTATTTCATTTTATTTTGAACCTGCTTTGTTGAATGAAAAAAAAATGATTGTTTTCATAGCTTGAACTGTTGTCTTCAACATGGTTGAAACTTATTTTGTGTGAAAAGAAGTGATCTAAAGTGTAATGTTTGCAGGTAATATTTACAATGAAAATATCAAACATATAAAGAAAAATCAGGTCACTCACCCCTGACCTTTTGAATTAATTTGTTTTAAGACCACTTCTTAAGGATGGAATGGTATCAAAGTTAAATTATGATAAGATCTTTGCATACATTATAGCTTTCAATTCAATATCCAAATTCACAGAGTAAGTAATTTTAATTCAAAATGTGGAAATGTCCCTGTTAACAGAGCAAGTTCATTCTACTTTAATTCCATGTAAAGAAATATCAGATGATATATTACTGGGCACCCTTCTTTGACTTCCAAGGACAAATTTGTTTTAGGCAGCAACTATTTTCATTCAGCAAGGGTACAATACATTATTTTCCACACAATTACCTGTATTTGCAAAGCATTTAATCCTAGAAGAATACAGTATGTACATGTAGAAGTTCAATTCCAATTGCAAACATGACTGTTTGCTAAGAACTGGACTTTTGACCTTTTCTTCTTTTTTTTTTGGGGGGGGGGGGGGTGATGAGTAGCACGGCAAAAGAATGGGTATTGAAAGAAGTCACATTTTATGATTTCTATTTCTACACTCCATTTCTTCTTTATTTTTTATTTGATGTGTATGCCTTTGAAATTTTCTTTTTGGTAATTTTGTTTTTTTTATAGTCAAATTCTGTACTAGTTTGTTGATTTTATCGATTTTGAAATGTGTGCTTCTCGCAATCGAAAATTGATTGCAAGATTTTTTTTTTTCAGTATGGAATGTTTATTGTTAATCAGGGAGTAGCCTACACTGTAGATAGGTCTATTTGGCTTTGGCTACTCCCTTATATCCCATGCATTACCCTTTTAATTTGTTATTTTTGTTACTTTGTCATTTTACAATATTCATTACTCCATTACTATGGGATCATTTTGATTAAATTGATTGATCTTTATGTATTGCATCTTGTCCTTTTTAGAGATTTGAAACAATTGAATTTACAAACAGAGGTGTTGCAATTATGTACATTTTAAGCGACAAATATGCACAAAGTCGGAGGCATATACCTTTGATTGATCTTATGAACTTGTTAAATAAAATTTGTGGGTTTTGTAGCTTCCCTTTTACCATATACTGTCTCATTCCAGGGGCCGCAGAACGGTTTTCAAAGTGGGGGGCTGACCATGCTAAAAATCACAATCATATATGGTCATTTTTACGTTTTTTGTACATGGTTTTGAAAAAAAAGTAGGGGGGCTGAAGCCCCCCCCCCCAGTTCCGCGGCCCCTGCATTCTCACCACCTCATATAGTCCACCTCCTGGACTGTTTTTGTACGACACGACTACCGAACACCCAACACACTACATCCCCATAACACGCATGTATACACACACCCCTGAATAAATTCGGGGAAAGTGAATCACTGGGTTAGGTGAATCACTGGGGGTAAGTGAATCAGTGGAGGGCGTGTGTGTGTTGGTTATGTGTGCGCGCGGGTGTACCAGTACGGTCTGATAGGGTTTGCCCCTGGTTTGCCCAATCAATAAAAATCGTCCAGAACGTGGACTACACCTCATATTGCTTCTTTCCTCTCATTTGAAGTCCTTCACCATTTATCATTGTCTTTTCTTTTGTTTGTTTTTGTTTTTTATCTGTGTTTCTCTCACTCTGCCCAGTGCCTACCTTGTGTATGTTTGGCTGTTTCTAATGCAGTCTTTTTCTGAGTCTATATGGCCCGAATTCACTCAGGTGGTTTTGAAAACCCATGGTTGAGTGAGTCCTTGGTTTATGCAGATTTCCTGTATACTATAAATTACGCTTATTTTACCGCGAATATCAAAAATGTCCAGTGCTGATACGCACTTTTGTCACAGTGCGCCAAATTGACGCCTGTTGCCTTGGTCATCCATGCTATTTTTTCATGAGTCCACCGTTTTGAATAGTGAGTCCACTCTTCAAACAGTGGACTCGTGAATAAAATAGCATTTCTAACCATGGCAACAGGCGTCAATTTAGCGCACTGTGACTAAAGCATTGGACACTTTTTGATAAACGCGCTATTAAAAATAAGCGTAATTTATACAGGAAATCTGCATGAACCATGGACTCGACCGTAGGTTTTAAAACCCACCTTTGTGAATTTGGGCTTTTAAGTCTCTCTGTCTCTATCTGTATCATCTATAATGCTTTTCACACTGTACTTTTTGTCCTAAATTGGTGGGGCTAAGGGGGGGGTCTTAGCCCCACCAATTTCCCGGGGTTAAGCTTAGCCCACTTCGTTTTCACACTACGTTTTAGCAAAGTGGGCTAGCATGGTAAATAGTTCGGTACTATCTGGCCCTGCAAAAAAGCAGGGTTAGCCGGCTTATTGTCGTGCTAGCAGAGATGCAGTGTGAAATCGAAACAGGGCTAAGGAAATGTGGTGCTAAGCATTAGCCAATCACAGAAGTCGAATTGCACGTTGATCACGCTCTGTGTGGTAAAATCATCAATATTCATGAGCTGAGGGATAGTCAGGGGTTAAGGCATTAACCACGGTTGAGCAGATAGTATGGGGTTAAGAAAGACAGTGTGAATCGAAAAAAAAAATAGTATGGGGTTTAGGATAGTCAGGGGTTAAGGATAGTATGGGGTTAAATAAATGCAGTGTGAAAAGCATATATCAGTCTCTTTGTCCCCCTCTTTCTTGCTATCTCTTTCCCTGTGTCTGTGTCCCTTGCTCTCTGTTATCTTTCTCTCTCACTTCCTTCTTGAAATAAAATAGTTTTGAGTTTTTGTTTGTTAAATATTACATTGGAAACCTCTTCAAGTCTTTGTTATGCATCATTAAAGATCATATTTGTTATATGATATCAATACTTAAACAAAACATGGTTGGGATATTATCCAACCCAATTATATTTCCAAGTCAAGAGGCAGGAAATACAAATTTCTCGCTTTGAAACTCTGTAAACAAATGCTCATCTCGGATGGTGTTCGAACAATATGACAAATATGGGAATTATACCAACCCTTGGAATGAATTAAAATGCATTAACCCATTGATTACTGAATTCTGAAAATCAAATAGATGTTGTACAGGGATCACCCAGTTCCAGGTGACAATGGGTTAATAGTCGTCTCTGATTTTTATCTGAAGGTGTTCTTTGGTTCCATATTGCTGAGTAACTTGACGGCGTTAATAGGAGATAACTTGCCCCACGAGTTTGAGAAGCTCCTTGGGCAAGTTATTCTATTAGCCAAGGAGACCTACATAGCTGCCCCTTCTACAGATCCATACACTGTAAGTATCATATGTATGTAATTTCTGGTTAGGGGACCAAATTACACTAGGTTTAGGGGGAATGCCCCCCCCCCATGCTTTTAGTCAGACTCATCAGGAGAAGTTCGCCCAGATGAAAACTTTCTTGTAAAACTACCAGAAAAATGATGAAAAAATTCTGGTGAATGATTTGGGAAAATACAAAAGATTAAGAAAGTTATTAGAAGTTAAAAATTTTTATTTTTGATGTCATATGCCAACAGCTGTGCCATATGTTATGTAATATAACATGCATAAATTTCAATATCATGACTATTCCTTCAGGAAAGGGTGTGAAATGATTTTTCTGTTGATATACTGAAAGTACATTAAAAACCATTTTCATCTTTTGAGAAAAATTACATTTCATTGATTTTTACGACATGGCATTTGGGGAAGCTGTTCGCAAAATGTTGTCACAAATAAAAAAATTAGAATCCTAATGACTTTTCAAATCTTTATAGGATTTTCCTCAAACCTTCATCAATATCTTTTTATTATTTTTCCTACTATTTTTAACTATTTTTTCTGGTCAGGGTGAACTTCCCCTTTAACTCTTTGCCTAACGCTTCACAGTCCATCAGTTGTGAGTATAAACTCATGCATAACCCTACACGCCCTTTAATGACGCACCCACCGGTATCTAATATCAAAATGCTTTGCATTGCAGGTTTGATATGATATCTGTTTATTATATACATGTGTACATTGTAGTCTTCGATTACGTTGTATGATATGGAGACAAGGATGGAACCAGGTTGGTATAAAAAGATAAGAAATCATATTGATGGGAACTTATTGGTAGGATATACTCAATATATGAAAGATACAAAAAAAATGGCAATAGAAAATAATTTCGCATTCATTTCTGGTCTTTATGTAGCATCGTTGTCCTAAATTTTCCCTTCTACATTGTACATCTTGGCAATTTCAAAGCCACCAATTTCATTCATTCATTGATTCCATTTTAATATAAAACAAATATCATAATATACATAACAAATGTATTTGTAAACATTGTATCAATGATCAAATTAAATATCTAACTTAATAAGTATTTAAGCATAAGGTACACTACAAAATGTAAAAAAAAAGTGAGGAGCCTAAATAAAAAGCAGAGCTTGTAGAAAATTAAGCTCCCATTGGGAGAAAATAAATTGATGTGGATGTTGAATGTTGACTTATATTTTTTTTTCATCTGCATGTATAGTTATCATACATGAATACATGGAACGATGTTCAGAATCTAGCTGAGAGGGCGTGCTATTCTGTTGACGTGATCTGTGCAATCTCCGCCGTGCAAATGGATTCTTTGGATCTACCCGCTCTTACGAAGGTCACACTTATCGAAGGTCAACGACCTTTGACCAGGAAGTACTGCTGTGATGGTTCTCAGGAGGTGAATAATCTTGATCTCTTCTAATTCTTATCTGTTTATAGCGGAATGTTCCAATACTTGTCAACATTTGTTTTGATAGTTTGATCATTTTATTTATTTTTTCTATTTCATCGATTTATTTATTTATTTATTTTTTTTTTTTTTTGGGGGGGGGTAATACGCCTAATGATGAAAATGTATTTTAGGCACTAAGTAAATTTTGGGTTTTCTGAGAACATGGGGTGTCAAAATAAATAGGCCTTACATCCTTCTAAGAAACTTAAATGAAATAATTAAGCTAAAAAATGTGATGAAATGATTATTGACTGTAAATTACCTTCTTTTTATTAAAATTAGATTTAGACTGCTAGGAAACTGCAATTACAATTTCGAGAATAATAATGCTCTCTCTTTAATAAAAAAATACTCTCATTTGTTTGATTAATCATGTCTTTGGCTTTCTATGAAAGTAGATGAAAAAAGTAATATGTATTCACAGCCAGATGCAACAGTCATATATTTAATGAGATTTTGCCACGGTGCATTTCATCATTTAATATAAATCCCTTTTATTGCATACCCATCAGCCATAGAATGCTTGAACGAATTTAAAATTTAACTACTTCAATTGGAATACCCTGGGCCCATTATTGCCAAATTGATGAGGGTTTAATGAGCTGCTTCTCAAATGTCTTTAAGTTAATGGATATTCTCATTTATAGAATGAGTCAATTTCATTTTGGTTTCTATTTCTACTCGTTAAATATGGATTATATATTTATCTTGTGTTTTATTATGTCTTATGAAACTGCAACTCCCATAAAGAAGTACCAGGGCAAGGATACATGTTGGTAGGCCGTTGACCTGGCATCATTTGTGTTTTGATGTTAAAATAATGATTTGAATCACTCAGTATTCAACAACTGCCTGCAATTACTATTAGGGCAAGGATTTCATGAGTATTTCAACTGTGCGTGTACATATTATTTTTTGGAAACAAAGCCCAGCTTGTAAGTGGGTCAACTGTTTGATATGTCAATCTTCACTTTATTTTAAAATAAAGTACCGGTACTGTATTTTCTTGCGTTTTCTACAAATTTTATAAAACCTAATGGCCTGTATTCTGAAGTTAAGTTTAACTTAATAGACCATGGTCTAACTCTGCACTAAAACTATGGGGAGCCAAAAATTATGTTTTTATTGTATATCTGTTATGTTTACTTTTTTGTTTCCTTTTGCTTTCGTTAGAAGAAGAATACTTCAAAAATTTTCAGTTATCATTCCCAGGCAACTATGAACAATTTTAGTGTCAAATGAGTTAATAAATTCAATGTGTAATGTTAGGGATTAGTGCCACAATTGGCTCTCCATAGTTGAACCACATCTTTAAACCAGGGTTTAATTTAAAACTGAGTTCAGAATACGGGCCATGAGTGCAATGATATTCTGATGATAAACCTAGGTTTAACCCTAAACTATAATTTTTACCTCACCTTCTATAATTTATACCAAATAATTCTGTAAAATATCTTGTATTTTCATTAATTCTTCTTGTTTCATAGCACAATTATTTTCTTTTGACAGCTTCATTTTCCCGCTGGCAGGATAAAGATAATTTTTCTAGGTGAATGAATCAACAACTAGCACGCCATAGAAATGTGTTCTGAGTTTACATTATTACCACCAGTAATGTTTAGATGTTCTGATAAGAACAAATGCTCACAGGCACAGTCCTAGGAAGAAGGTTAAAAGAGATATCCACAGAATTTCATGGAATATAATTCAATAGACATGATGTAATCATTCTGGGAATACACTGTAGACCTAGGCTCTTTGCTCTGTTTTAAATTATTGAATTCCATTTGGCTTTTAATTTCTCTGTTTTGTTTTTAAATTTCTTTATTCCTTGATTATAACCATTTTGATTGACATGTACATGTAGCAAAGCAAATTTGATTTCTGATATCATTTATAGCTTTCGGTCTTATTTTTTTTCCGGGGGGGGGGGTGTTGGGAATGAAGTGGATTCAGATATCTGCATAATTTACAATTTTGGTTTTGAATACACATGTAGGTATTAGCAGAAATGGTGA
Source organism: Lytechinus variegatus (assembly GCF_018143015.1). Lineage (NCBI taxonomy): Eukaryota > Metazoa > Echinodermata > Echinoidea > Temnopleuroida > Toxopneustidae > Lytechinus > Lytechinus variegatus. Next base: position 13,018,062 of record NC_054756.1, on the reverse strand, counting down.
CCAAAGTATTCAAGTATTTCATCTACATATTTCCCCAGATCTGTTCTATCCTTTGTATTGAATATTTTAGATCTCAGCGTTAATTTCAAGGAGAGTAAACAGGTTACACTATTTTTATGTCAGGTATTTACAATTTTACTGATATCACAATCATTGTCTAGGCAAGTTTTTTTTTTTTAATTATTGTTTCTCATGTTTTTGAAAATATATTTTATACCATCTCTCATCTAGCAATGTACATGTAGACTTTATTATAATAGTTTTATTTTATTGAGGGCATGTTTATTTCTTTTGATAAGGATAAAGTAGATGCTCATTAAATTTTAATCTGCAGCAAAGTTTCATGTTTACGATCAGGGAGCAGTTTGCATTTTAATAAGTTATCAAAATATTGCTGATTTTATCACAATAATTTACAAGTACACATATTAAAGTTGGAGTAATTACTGCAATATTTATTGAGGTGTTGCCAAGCTTATTGCGGTAATTATTAAGCAAGATTGGGTTTATTATCTACCAATTTCTGTTTTATTCAGGCAATATGTTACATGTTTTGATAAGAGATAAAGATTATGCTTTAAAGAAGAATGAAACCTGTGGAACAAGTTTAATAGCTTGTGTGAAAGCTGAAAATGCAACAACAAGGTCAAAAAAAGTTTGACTGTTACAATCAATCAATAAGAAAGATTTATGAGCATTTGAATCAGGGACGGATCCAGGATTTTCCAAAGGGGGGGGGGGCACAGTTTCCCTAGGAAAATTTGACAAACAAAAAGAAAAAAGGGTCCTCACTCTGTACATGTATGCATAAATTGTACACCATACTTCCATTCCCAATATTTGCTTTGACACTCAAAAAGGGGGGCACACTTGTGTATGAATGGCATTTATACATTATAATGACTATGACTTGCAACTTGGGAGGGGGTGGGGGACGGGCTGGATGTGACCCCCCCCCCCCCCGGATCTGCCAGTGAGTTGAATGTCAAAAACACTAAATATGCTATGGAGATCATCTTTTTTACCAGCAATGGAAAAAAGTGAAATTTGTGATGCATGTATCACACACGTAAATCCCCCCCCCCCCCCTTTGAGCACGTACTCCAAAACATCTCTTTGCTCAGTCTAATGATAGGACAAACAATTAAATCATGATACAATGCGGGGAAACCTGTATTGCATGTCATCTCATAAATAACACCACCTGATCTTGTAATAGACTAGATTAAAGAGAAAATTAAAGTGAAATACATGTATGTACTAACGTGATAGGGAATAAGTTGCACAGTATGTGTGGCATCACAGATCTTGGTTGCATTGCCAATGGGAAGATATAGGTCTCCAGAGCTATTGAACCAATTTATCATTCATTCAATATTCTTCAAACTTTCATTGATCTACATGTACATGTCGGCTCAAACATAAATTGACCCCAAAACATTTGTCAAGTGAAAAAGTGAGTCAAATGTATAGCCATAGATATAAAACAGTTCTATTACAGCAGGTTTTGAAGCCCTGGTAGCAATGGGATCTGTTTGTTACCTCAGCACATCCCATCCCATTTTAGCTTGGGAAGAGCTGCTTATGGGATTATTCCTTCAAGGTTCAAGGTTCAGCCAACATTTTTGTCTTTTTATATTCATTTATTTATATGATTGTGTTTTATCTGTTTATCCATCTAGGCTCATCATTCATCAATCCATACATGTGCATCTATATATCTTTCGTATTAATTTGTTCTCTCTCCTAGGATTGTAGCATGACATACAGAACAGTGAACGGGACTGAGGATGTAATAATTGGTGATTCCTATCAGGGGAAAGTCAGATTTCAGAAAGCAGGTCTTCTCCTCAGCACCTTGCTCAAACTTAGTGAGTTTTTAAAATATTTTTTTATAGTTGATAGCAGGGCTATGTGTTAATTGATTGCGGATTGAAATAATCGCTAGAGGGTATTCATTTGTCTCGCAATCTACTATGTTCTGCCACCGCGGATGTGTCGGTTCGCTGTAACCGAACATCGCGCTTGCAGAACATGCTTGGGAGAAGCAACACCACCCAGATTGGGAGGGTGTACATTGCATTGCCAAAGAAAGACATTGGTATACACGCAGGATTAAGGAGGCTATTAGTATACGTCTTTGTCCCAACAACTTCAACAGAGACAGCGGGATCGACATCCCCGATTTCTGGATGCGAACCATCCGACAGCACAATACCCCCTTACCTGGCAGTGCACGCCGACCCGATCGTTCCCGGCCCCGATCGAGGGACCGCTCAGCTAGTCAACCCCCGCCCACGGGAAACTAGCGAGCCCGCCAATTTTTTGGTCTCATTTGCATATTGCCGACCCACGGCGTATTTGCATATACCCCGGCTAATTTGCATAACTCCTGACCAATCGCACAACGGATCAGTGCCCACCTATTGTTCTCGCGTTCGTGCGTACGGTCTTGGAGGTTAGTATAAATAGAGTACGATATCAGATAATTTTCGTCACTTGATAAAGAGTTGCATAGGCAATCGAAAGCTCGTGATCTTGTAAGCTAGTGGACACTTTTTGCGAGAGTGATCACGAATTTCCTAGAAAGCCAGTGAACACTTTATGCGAGAGTGATCACGAATTTCCTTGTTGACCATAGTAGATTGCGACACAAATGAATACCCTCTCGCGATTATTTTTTTATAGTTGATAGCAGGGCTATGTGTTAATTGATTGATCCAATTGATGTCAACTGCATGTATTATTATTGAATCGATCTCAAATCTTATTGAACATAAATGTAAATATTTGCATTTTCTCTACAACTGTTCAGTATTTGTAGAATGTTAAAGCCTGCTTTGCAGGATAGTTTTCTCTTGACAGACCCTGTAGGATCTACATATAGCCTGACTATACCATGTTTTTTTTCTTGATAGACCCTGTAGGATCTACATATAGCCTGACTATACCATGTTTTTTTTGTTGATAGACCCTGTAGGATCTACATATAGCCTGACTATACCATGTTTTTTTTTCTTGATAGACCCTGTAGGATCTACATATAGCCTGATTATACCATGTCTTTTTTTCTTGACAGATCCTGTACGATCTACTATATAGCCTGATTATACCTTGTTTTTTCTTGACAGGCCCTGTAGGATCTAGTGTGACTATGCTATTTTTTTCTTGACCGACCCTGTATTAGCTTGTCTAACTACAATATATTTTCCTGATTTTTTCTTTACTGAGCATGTAGGGTCTAGTCTGACCTTTACTTTTTTTCTTGACATACCCTGTATGATCTAGTCTGACTATACCATTATATTTTTCTTGACAGACCCCGTAGGAGCAAGTCTGGAGAAGCTAGTTGTTCCTCTGCTAGAGATGGACTTTAATTCAGAGAGACTAGCAAGGAATATTCTTATTGCAAATAAAAAAGTTGTAATACATTCAGAGGTAAGAATGAGTAAAATTAATCAATGCCAAAAATGTGACATGAAGAGAAGTATGATTTTGTGCAGACATTGTGTGCAATTTATGATGTCACTTTTCTGTACTCTATAAATGCTTACTGAAAAACTTCATTAAGTTTGGTTGCAAAATAAGAAATTGTGGCATCATTATCAGTCACAAAGCAGTTACATGTAATTGTTCATACTGCTGGGTATTGAGGGAATTGATGAAGCCATCTTCATGTACTCACCATTTTTTTTTATCATGTAAACCAACTTTATATTAAAGACAAAAATAAAGAATAGAACATAACATTTTACTAAACGGAACATGTTTTGAGGTGTCGCACCTCATCATCAGCCCAAAAATTATAAACAGAGTAATAGGGTATTTATACAGTTAGGATGTCAAGTAAAATTTTAAGAATCTAACTGTATAATCTGTATATCCTACATGTAACTGTATATACCAATGACTCTGTTTATAATTTTTAGGTTGATGATGAGGTGCAACACCTCGAAACATGTTCCGTTTATTAAAATGTTATGTTCTTTTCTTTATTTTTGTCTTCAATTTAGTATCGTGTCGTTCATTTGGAACTTTATATAAAGAAAACCTCTTTTTTCTAGCAAATTTATACAAAATGTCTGCTTTTGAAAGTATAGTTTATATTAAGACGAATTTGAAATATAGCTCCTGGATATTCTTTGTGATCTGTTTATATATATGTGCAATGCACCCTAATTTGTTTTGTTAATAGAGGCCCAAAACATTTGGATTCAAAAAATGTGATTTTTATCCATATTTTTGCAGTTACCCAGTTGCCAGCGAGCAGTTTTTGAGAATGACAGAATGCAGCAAGAAAGATACATTGCTGACATTGTTGGGGGATTGGAGGAAAAGAAGTCTACAGAAACCATGCTCGGTAACAAGGAGGTGTCTTTGAAGGGATATCAGCAAGAGAAAAAGAAAAATACAAATGATGCACAGGAGACAAACTGGGTGAAAAATGAGAAGTCACCAGTGATACAATCGTATCAGAGCAACGATCAAAATTTGGTCATTAATATGCATACCAAGTATGCAAATATGGACAGTGCAAATCAGAATATGCATGCTGTGCATGCAAATGAGGGATTGAATATGCATAATGAATATGCAAATGAAGATGGAGGGGATAGTGAAAAACTCTATGTTCAGGGAGACGAGAAGAGGCAATCAGCGGAAGGTGTGGAGAAGAGTCAAAGTGCAATAATACACAACCAAAGAGCTTTCAAGAGTGTAGATGAATCGTTCAAGGTTCATGAAGGCAAGGTACAATTCACAGACAATGATTACGGACTTCAGCAGGCCGTCCAACCACACATGGATATGAATAATGTGGGACTGCACAAGGAGATGGACAATGTTAACACAAATATGAATGATATGGGACTGCAGAATGGGCTGAACCTTGCAGACAGGAATTTGAACAACGTGGGACTAAGCAATGGTGTGCAGATAATGAATCGTCGGAAGCGTGGTAGTGTAGGCTGGGACGGAGACGATGAAGCAGATCAGAGGCAGCTTGAGAGGCCATTGGAGTGGGAGAGGGCCAGGGAGGAGTTGGACGGTTACCGAGGGGCGGGGCCGATGAGGAGTCAGATTGATATGGTGGCCGATTTATGGCAGCGAGAAATTGATGATGGCGCCGAGGCTAAAAGGTGAGGTGAAATTAGATTTAACTCTCCCTGTTTATAGCAATTGTTCAAATCTTTTGGCCCTTAGTAGCCAACGTTGAAGAAGGTACAAACTGATGTGGACTTCATTGCTTTTGATATAACATTCAATCATGACTGTTAGCTTGTCAAAATGGGAAACTGTGTGATATAGGCTGTTGTGTTGATCAAATATTTTTCACAATATGCATGTGTATCTTGAAATAGAAAGATTATCATTAGGTTTTCTTCCGAAAGCATAAAACTGCAATAAGTGATCTTTGTCAAATTTGTTATCAGAAGAATATCTTAAAGTTGAATGGTTTATGAGAGTTGTAGTCTGTTTGTGCCATGATCATCTCCAAGTGTCAATCGTCATTTTTTCTTACCCAGGAAACTTTTGTTACTATTTTTTTGTGATTTAGAAACCCAGAAGTTCCAGGGAGCAATTGGGACAGAGTGATGGACGTTAGATCATCCAACGATCAGGCCTCATCCAAGCTTGTTGCCATGGGAAACCTCCTCCTGACCAGAGATGAAGGTGACCCTCCGGTCCAAGAAAGAGGATGGGATCAGGTCAAACAAGAGAGGCAAGATGAAGGTAGAGCAGCACATCAAGAGAGTGGTGTGGAAAGAAAGACATCCAACAGAAGAATCAAGGTGGATGGCCAGGGATCATCAAGAAACATGGCTGACCAGAGAAGTTTTGAAGAGATGTCCATCAACAGAGGTGCACAACCTGATGTGGTATTACCAGGAAATGCGCAGAACAGGAAACGCTCCAAGAGTGCCATTAGCGATAAGTACGGAGCTGATTTGAAAGCAGCAGACGCAAGCATCCGCAAGAGCGAAGTGCCTGTCAAGGGCATAGCGAAGCCCAAAATAGGTGGCAGGTTTCCGAAGCAGAGGAGGAAAAAATTCAGGCAGCCTTCAGAAAGCTTGCAGGGAATTATCAAAGAGGGGGATCCAAAGAGTGTGGATAAAGGAATCAATAGTAAACAAGCTTTGACACCATCTGGTCCGACTGCTGCAAGAAAAGCCACAGAGGTAGCAGGAGAAGACGTTATCCAAAAGAAGGACACAGTTCTGCAGATGGATCATTACCAACAGGTAATTGTATTGTTCTGCATAATTTTTCACTTTGATCCCTTGACTTCTATTAGTTCAGACCTGAAAATTTGACATTCTGAGCAATATTTGTTATTATTATCATGATGCATATTTAACTAAACAACTGGTGGGTGTTTCATAAAGCTGTACGTAAGATAAGAACGAGTTAACGACCGGTGATCCTTTCTTTTGGTAAATGGTATACACCATAGGTGATAATTTAGCGCGTAAGAAATGATCACTAGTCGTTCTCTTAAAGTTACTCTTAATTTACGAACAGCTTTATGAAACAGCCTCCAGATGTGAGGTGTTCTGTCTGTGTTATCAAGAATAACATTCCTGCTCTTAAATCCATATCTCTCTTGCATTTTCCCCTTTTTCCAGAGACATGTTTTGCAGTACTACGATGACGATGTTGCCTACAATGTCAAAGGGGAGATGGAGTCAAACGACAACACGCCGATTGAAATCCAACAGGAAATCGATGCTCGGCAGAAGATGCTGGAGATGGTTGCCGGGCAGCAAGAGCAAGGTGGAGAACCAACGTGGGAGGAGTTGGAGAGTAACGCTGAGGAGGAGATTAAGGAGGAGGTCGGGGAGGAGAATGGAGGCGGTGATTACTATTATGATGAGATGAAAGAGGATGTGAAGGGAAAGGACATACCCCAAGAAGGGGAGGAAGGTTACCATGGTAACGGAGCGGATAATGCAATACAGGACGTGGGGAAGGACAAAGAGGAGGTGGAGGATGGATGGAGAGAAGGTTCAAGAATCAGACAGGTGGGGGCAAAGGAGGGAGAAGATGAGGACGAGGATGAGGAGGAGGATATTGGGAAGATTCTGGAGGAAATGGAGAGTATGAAAGAGACAGAAGGAGAAAAGATGTTTGACTCCATGTGGCAAGCTCTCAAAACTGTCTTTGAAGAGGAGCAGACGCAAGAATTCAGCTTGATGACATATGGTTAGTGTACAGTACCTTGTTTAGTTTTTATACATGTATACCATTGACCCTAGGTGTAATGCTTCCTCGGGAGCTTAGAAAATACAAATTCTGTATGCACGCAATGCAGATTGACACAGTAATTTCTCTGAGATCAACGATAACATTCATCTACCTGCAAAGCTACATTTTTCCAAATCCTGCCAGTTGGTAACCAATGTACATGTATCAAATGATAGAATTATACATTATAGTAGTGGAAAATAATGATAATACTGAATATAATGTTGATGATAATGATGCTTAAAAAGAAAGATTTTTATCACACCATGTTGCCTATAAAATGTACATCGAAAGGCTAGCTTGTGTCTTTTTGTTCCAATGCTTGTGTGCAACGATTGACTAATTGTTACGTTGGTTTTGTACAATATTTATTGGTATGATTTCTGAAATGCTCCCCAGGGAATGGAGAAAGTGCATTCATGACATGCTAACAAGAATCCGACACTGGGATTGATGATATACAGATATCTATCAGTTCCAATGTAAGCACTAATATTAAAGCTGAATATGATAATTATTGAAAAAAATGTATTGTTTTTACATCATATGATCAACTGATGTATATTTCTTTTTCCTTGAATGTGTATTTCTCTGCAGGGGGTAAAGAGCTGAGTTTGCTGAGTGCCAAAGTTTCCCGTTCATTCCCCAATGCAAGCATCGTAACCATCATTCCATCTAAGGAGGATAGCCTCCTTAAAAACCACAGGTCCGTTGGTTTTCATTCTTTTCACTTTTTTTATCTTTTTATTTTATTTGTATTCTGTGTAAGCTGTTATGAAATGTAGATATTTGTGTTGATTGAATTAATGGTCTATGTATTTCTTCATTTAGTTACCAGTATTCAATGCAACACACACCCATGTACATGTAGCAGAGGACCTAGCTGGGCAAGTTACTATCGCAATGCCATGTCATGGGGGCATATCATTTGTACACTACGGTGGCCTTTCCAAACTATTGTGCCCATAACCACATATGGCAATATTATATCTGTTAAGCTCTTAGAGATGTTCTTCTGATGTACATGTACAAGGTTGTGAACAAGCAAGATATTATTAGTAGTTGTAGTACATGTAGACTTCTATATTGATAATTCTTTTTTGATAGCACAAAGTTAATCTGCCTTCAGTTTCAGTCTCTGCATTTAGATGGCTAGATCTGTTCCTGGTTGGGAGTTGCAACTTAATGTTTAAAAATCCCAACAAGTAACATACCCAATGTCCGCCTTCCACTTGATTTTTGATTTGTGCTGTTAAAATAAGTCTGTCTGTCTTTGCTGTTTTTATCATTCTAAAAAGAAATGAAAATTTCAATGATGATAGGATTGTAAGAAATACTTCAGCCAGTGGCGTACCGTGGGTCACGGCATTGGGAGGGCACCAGCAAAAATTTAGAGTCACTTAGGGAGCGCGCGAAGCGCGCTCAGTTGCCAGGTATACTACTGACCTAATAGAGACATTTTAAGGATATGCAGTGCCATTAAACGGATGTGTATCTCACTGTTTAAATGATGCGAGCGCGAAGCTCGAGCTGAAAATTTTTGATATTCAAACCAAAAAGGGGCATTATAAGCAAAATTTTCATAATGATACGTACCTGCCTCGCTAAACAGACGATGCGAGCGCGAAGCGCGAGCTGAAATTTTTTTATATATTGACCCCAAACGGGGAATATATTTTAGGAATCAAAGAATATACATGTACATATCTCAGCATAGTCATCTAATGCTAGTACCATTCTTTGCTGTTTTTGTTAGAATTACATCCAAACACATTTAGCACTTTTTGTAGACATGGTTATCATGATTATCATACGCATCTCTAATGCAATACTGCGAGCGCGAAGCGCGAGCTGAAAATTTAGTAAAATTCAGTCCTGAAGAGGGGCATTATATGGCTCGTTTGCAGGAATTCACTAACCAAATGATGCGAGCGCGAAGCGCGAGCTGAAAACTTTTGATATTGAGATCAGAAAAATGGACAATGAAAGGACTGATTTTAGGAATTCATGAAAAGCAGACATCTCACCAATCGTCTAATACGAACGTTAGCACGGACGGGAAATGTTTTATATCAAGACCTTAAATAGGGCAATCACTTTAAGTAGTCATGAAAAAGAAGCAAATGTCACTACATGAAATAATAATAACTCGAATAGCGAGGAAATATATTTGGTGTACAGTATATTGACTTGAAAACGGGAGGTTTTAGTACAACAGGATTATATATCTCGTTAAACAGTCTATGCGAGCACCAGAATCAATAAAGACATAGGCCCTGAGCAAACAATGTTTCATAAAGTTATGAAAGATGCGTCTTATGTAATATAACATAATTATAATATAATATAACATTTATAATGAACATAATTTATTCATTCCCACTACGTTTCTCTTCTTTTCTCCCTCTTTTCTCCTTTTCCCCGTTTTTTTTTTTTTTTTTGGCCAGCCGATTGGGGGGGCACGTGCCCCCCCATGCCCCCCCGTAGTTACGCCACTGACTTCAGCATACAAACAACATACCACACAGGAAAATATTGGATCTTTAAAGCTCTTAGAGATGTTGTTTTGATGGCTGTGAACAAGCAAGATGTTATTGTAATTATTATTAGTAGTAGTACATGTACATGTAGACTTCTATATTGAGAATTCCTTTTTAATAGCACAAAGTTTACATCTGCTGTGAGTTTCAGTCTCTGCATTTAGATGATATTTAATTGGTAATATGGGGGGCTGAGGTATTGGAGAAGAGAAAGAATGAATGGGAGTGAATGAGAGGAAGACATTGAAAGCTTTGTATTTTTTGTTTATTTACCTCAATTCATTGGAAATCATTTGAACAGAAAGTTGCAGGAATCCCTTCTTCTAACAAACAACATCATCGTCAATGCGGAACTATCAAACAAGGCCGTGTACAAGCTTTATAATCAGATGGAGTATTTCAAATTCCAAGTAAGTATTTTACTCATCATATTCATGTTGGGAATATTGTATTTCAATCCGACACATTGGGCTGGAATGGAGTTGATTGTTATTTCAAGTTATGCAAAATTGGCAATGTGCCTATGGCATGATCATCTTATTTTGTGACTACACAGAAAAGCATATCCTTGAGAATGATCTGCGGCAGGGGTTTCACAATTAAGTCTGACAAAATTTGTGCTGAAGTTCCATCATCCACAACAAGTATTTAACATGTAATCTTGTTGATGAATATGCAATAGCATACTTTCCCTTTAAATAGCATTATCTTACCCATGACGTGATGCACAATAAACTGCACATGCAACAGGGATAGGAAGACTTAAAGGCCGGAATTCACCAAGGTGGTTTTTAAAACTATCAGTTGAACCCATGGTTATGCAGGTTTCCTGTATAAATTATGCTTTTTTGCTACATGTCCGGTGCTAATGCGCGCTTATGTCACAGTGCGCAAAGTTGACGCCTGTTACCATTGTTAAATATGCTATTTTATTCATGAGTCTACTATTTGTAGAGTGGACTCATTAATTCAAAACAGCGGACTCATGAATAAAATAGCGTGGATAACCACGGCAACAGGCCTCAATCTGGTGCACTGACAAAAGCGCGCATCAGCGTTGGACATTTTATAATATACGAGGTAAATAGACGTAATTTATACAGAAAATCTGCATAAACCATGGGCTCAACCGATGGTTTTAAAAACCACCTTTGTGGAATTTGGGCCAAAATCTTTGTGAAACATCCCCCTTGGCTTGCATCTAAGAATTTATAAGATTGGAATGCACACTTCATTCTTGTGTCTGCTCTCATAGGTCCTTGGCTTGGCAACATTCCAGAAGCTCTTCTCGTACAGAGGTTCCTTCCCATCATTCCTTGGTCACGCTCTTTCTCTCGCTCAAACAACTTTCATTGAAGTGCCTCATCCAGTCACCTTAGCCTCCCTTCAAGTCTTACTACATTCCACCGGCACGGATGCCGCTGAGGACTCTTCGTACAGTTTGTACAAGGTGATATTGGATTACTGTCTTCTGGATCATGTTGCATAAAAGCTATATGGGACTTTCTTTATTTGCATGTTTACAAATCATAAGTGTTTGCTTTTTATGCACCACATGCAAAGTTTGGATGGAGTGAAGCAATGCGAAACACTGAGCATGCATAAACTCTACAACTTTGCCTGTCATAGCAACTGTTCAAAGCAACGAAGTTGATTTTTCCAAATACATGTAATGCCTTTCAGCATTACACTTTATGGACAGGTAACTTACAGTCGTGGGTTCCGTTGCAGAAAGAGTTGCATTCAAACGCAATTCAAAAAATCAATCGCAAGTCCAAAATGCGCGCTGTTGATTGGTTGAAAATCAACTTGCACATGATTTTTAGAGCTGCGATTGATGGCAACTCTTTCTGCAACAGGCCCATAGTCTTTGTAGATAAAGAGCACCAAATTGGTTTAGGAGGAAGCAAATAGAGAAAATGATGTATAAGTTATCACAGTCATCTTATTTGTATACTCTCGTCCTACACGGGACGTATTATTGTATCACGCTCAGTGTCCGTCCGTCTGTTAACTTTTCCTTGTAAACGCGTTAACTTCAGTTCGACTTTACCCTAGGCTCATATAATTTGGTGTGTATGATACTAGCATGGATCCCAGGAAGCCTAACGATTTTGAGGTCATACGGTCAGAGGTCAAGGTCACAGTGACATGTTTTCATCTTACCCTTTTGCAGTCCTTGTAAACGCGATAACGACAGTTTAATTTAACCTAGGCTCATGTAATTTGGTGTGTATGATACTAGCATGGATCCCAGGAAGCCTTTCGATTTTGAGGTCATAAGGTCAAAGGTTCTGTACTGTATCAAATTCCTATCACCCTATTTTTCATTGATTATGTTATTGTTTTAAAGGGATTCTTGAGTGCATCGTTAAAAGACGCTGGTGTCATAGACTACACCATTACAGTACTTGACAATGTCTACCTCGAGAACCGTGCTAGGCTAGTCAGAGTGGACATCTATGCATTCAATAGACAGGTAACGATGATGATGATGATAGTGATGATGATGATGTCGTGATGGTGATGGTGATGATGATGATGTGATGATTGTGATAATGGTAGGTGAAGTAACAATGGTAGTTGTACCTCTTCCACCTAACATCTTTCCCCCAACCCTGTTTCCCCTTCACATCCCTTCTCTCCCCCTTCTCCTCCACTCCTATTTCTCTCTTTCCTCTCCCTTTCCCCTCCTTGCAACCCTTCTCCTCTTCTCACTGATCCATCATTACCACTATCAATCATTCCTCTGTCTCCTGTAGGTTTCCTTTGATTGCCTTGGGTCTACTGCATGGCTCAAACAAGACTCGTCTAAACCGATCACCTTGAATCCTCATGGATCAGCTGCTGCAGGGAATTTCCCCATTCAAAAAGTGGGCGGGGCAATCCGACTTCAGTCCCTCCTGTCCCTCGGTCTCCAACCCCCTGAGAGGTATCTTTATCTTGGCAGTGTAACAGATCTTACCAATTTATCATAATATTGATCATAAAACTGATTCTAATATTGATGGCACAAAGTTATTGATAGTAATGTATTAATTATCACTTCTGCAATCAATCGCTAAGTTTTGTGTACATTTATAGTTTTTCTAAATGATAGTATTTCTATGTAAAGTTGGCCTTTTCTCATATAACTTATCAATGGCTTGTTTGAACGCACTGTTGAAGCCTAGCTAAAGCTTAAGAAACGGGTCAATGATGTGAATTATAATCAAGTAGCATTGTGTATACTCGAGCATGCCAATCTTATAGAAGTGTAGTAGGCATTGAATCATTATTTTCCAGCGTTGATTCTCTCTGATTTAAATTTTAGATATCTAGTACCCTCTCAATCATGTTTTTATTTTTCTTTAGAAAAGCTCTTCAAGCATTTACAAGTGCAGTGTCAGAATCTTTTTTGTTGGGGCTACGTTCTGTCAAAATATATCACACCTCCACTAAAAAATTGAAGGCATTTCGTCTGCAGAAAGTAAATGACAAGCCCCCCCCCAAAAAAAAAAATAAATAATATAAAAATAAAGTAAGATAAACTAAAAATACATATATAGATAAAATAAGAAATAAATAAGCAATTGTAATGAAAAAATTAAAAGTAATAAAAAAGAAAAACAGAGGGCGTTTGGTCTCCGGAAACAATTGACAAGTAAAAGAAAAAGGCTATCACTTATTTTGATGGGATGCACCCGCACCTTCCATAGATTCATCTTGAACTTCTGAGAGCTGTGTATGTCTTTGAGTTAACAGTGGTTTGACTCCCCAGAACCTTTGTTCCCTTAGAATATTCCGGCATGCATCATTGCATCCTTTGTTCTCTATTTGTTCCTCCAGAAAACTGTTATTCAGGGAGTACCTGAAGCTGGCTGTGCACAACGACATGTGCCCCATGTCCATCCTATGGCAGAGGGGTAGACTCATTTACAGGCCCATCATCGATAATACCAATCCAGAAGAGCATATACCTTGTGCCAATGATAAGGAGGCACTTGTGGAGGTGCTGATGAAACAGCTGGAAAGGAGGCCGTTCTCTTTCATGGAATACGGGAAAGGACAAGGTTTGTTCAGATTTTAGAAGTAGAGAGTGAGAGGGGGAAAGGAGATGAGTTAATGAAGGCATACAAGGAATACTCTCCTATGTACTCTGACAGAAGGAAGCAAATTACATGTTAACTGGAATTGATTTTCATCTCACTTCTGCTATGCAGACTGTGGTGGCGGTGGTGGTAGCTTGAGGATTTCTTAAAGTCAATCAGAAAAATAACAAACATGAATGATTTTATATGTGAAATTGCATTTATCATATTCATAAATGATTGTTTTTTGTCTTTGCTTGCATAGTTGGTAAATTGTTTGACAAAAAGATGTAATTGTTTTTCAATTTTTAGATGGATTGAGCATGACATTATCTACCAAGCACCCCAACAGTACTTTCATATTCGTAACTGGGTCTGGAAAAGAGGCTAGAAGACGACAAGATGATCTCGTTCAGAGGAATATTACCAACGCTGTCGTTACCAGCATCCTTGCTGATATGTCGTTTACAAGTAATCTCTTATCGAGTCCAGATTTCATGCGATACCAGTATGTTGGTGAGTGAATTGCATTACTAATCATTACAAGGGAACATGATGGTTATGCTTAACCATAAAAAGACTGGGGGCTACCTTAACCCCCCCCTGGTAAGTCAGGTTCAAGTTGCCCTAGAAAGAACCTCACTTGATTTATTACATCCTTAAAAAAATTGCATTATCCAAAATCGAGAGATACAAGGGATTTATGCTTGCTAAGAAAATTGCTCTTGTAATGACGTTATATGTAAATCAACCATCCATATGGGGCCATTCTAAAGTGATTAAATGCATTCTCTTAGTTCATATGAAAAGTTTTAATTCTTAAAACCTCATGGTTTGAGCACTTCGTAGATTGAAGTAAACGTTTGAGAAAATAAGGAGTCTTATGACCAAAAGGTTGACTGTTTCATAGAGGTTCTCACAAGTATCACATGTTAGAAAGATTTAAAACAAATAACATCACTGATGTCATAGATGATGACCTTACAGGTAATCTTGATCCCTCAAGTTTTCTACAAATTTTGCATGATGCGTTCATTTGTAAGAAACAATATATATGATTTGATGCAGTCATGAAATGCATTTAAATGTATTTAAATGTCGAGCGTTGTGGCCCTAGTGGATTAGTCTGTGGACTTTGAAACAGAGGGTCGTGGGTTTGAATCCCAGCCATGGCGTAATTTCCTTCAGCAAGAAATTTATCCACATATTGTGCTGCACTCGGCTCAGATGAGGTGAATGGGTACCTGGTAGGATTTTTCCTTGAATGCTATGGTGCCTATTAATATGGCGGCTCACCTACAGCGGGGTAATAATATAATACCAAGTATCAAAGTGCAGTTGAGTATACGCATATAGTAACTGCGCTATATAAATGGACATATTATTATTATTATATCATTATTTATTTCTTTTTTTTTCTTGAAATAGGTGTTGATCACCTGTTGAATATGATGACCTTGAACCAGCGGGCTATGATGAAAGCTATGTTTGGTGATATTGTAGCATCTGGAGTTACGACCTTCTTCCAGATGCCTTCTTCTCAGGTGTGTTATTGTTTTTTAACTAGTTTAAAGGGGAATGAAACTTTAGGAACAAGTAGGCTTGTGTCAAAACAGAAAATCAAAGATTAAGAACAAAGAAAGTTTGAGAAAATTCAGAAAAATAATGAGAAAGTTATGAGCATTTGAATATTGCAATCACAAGTGCCATGGAGATTCTCTCATTGGCAATGCGACACGAATGTGTGATGTCACATGTGAACAACTTTCCCTGTGATGGACTATAAAATACCCCCAAAATGTCTCTTTTTGCCTTTTCTTATGGTGATACAAACACTTCATCCATGATGTATTCTTTAAAAATCTGTATTACATGCCCTATAGAAAGAACACATGATCTATGGATAGATGTGATAAAAGAGGCAGTTTAAGTGAAATCTATAATAAAGTAATGGAGAGAGTTGTTCACAAGTGACATCACACATCTTTGTCACCAATGTGAGGATCTCCATAGCATAAGTGATCGCAATATTCAAATGCTCATAACTTTCTCATTATTTGTCCGATTTTTCTCAAACTTTTGCTGATCTGTTTCTTTGATTTTTTTAATGTTTTCACCCAAGCTATCTTATTCCAAAGGTTTCATTCTCCTTTAATTCCCATTCCCACTATTCCTCAGACCAAGGAATCAGTAATCATGTTTCAATAGCTGAGTATCGTTCTCCGATCATTGTATTTTTCTGGAGTTACAACCTTCTTCCAGATGCCTTCTGCTCTGGTGAAAGGCTATGGTCAAATACTGTATACATGTACATGTATGATTCATCGCTCAAAGTCATGTTTTTTATATTTTTTGAGTTACGGCCTTTAAGAAACAACCTGGACAAATGAGAATGTTTGTCATTTGGCCATTAGGCACTGTAACATCACTCTCAGCCGTGTCTTTTCATCTCTGAGTGTTATCTTCACTGTCAGTGTATGGTGGCATTCGTGCTAAAAGGCATGGTACCGACTTTGCAGGATCTGTTAATTTGTGTTGAACACATTTAGTCATGCAGTGGGCATTAGTTGTCACATTTATTTTATTTTCTGGAGTTGTAACCCTTTTCCAGATGTGTTCCACATCGATAGTGTTTCTTTTAAATTAATGCTTCGTACATATCTGTTGAACATTGCCATAAAACCCTGTAGTCCTTTGGGTTTTTCTTTTGCTGGACGTAGCCCTAGGTCATAGGTCTAGGTTTATAATGGTACAATACATGTATGTGTAGCTTGCTTTTTCATCAATGTCACCATATAATTTCTGGTAAATTGGTCCATATGTATTTTTTCACCTTTGTATGAATACTGTTTGTACAAGCTATTAATTGAATAATTGAACATTTTCAGTTTGTGAGCTGCTTGCTTGATGTGTTAGTTGGATAATCCTTGCTTTCTTTCGCTCTATCTTTCTGTATGAGGCAATGAAGAATGAAACATTATTTGTTTTATTTATATTTTATTTCCACAGATGATCTCCTTGGCTGTATCTACGCTTTTCCCTGAAGCTTTCTGTGATGTCACTGAAAGAAAAGGAATGGTAAGAATGAATTTTGTTGCTTTCACATAGCAATTTTATGATTTGCAGCCACTGTACTTGTGAATTGAGAATCCTTAGGTGGTATTCTGGTACTCTGTCATAGCTTTTGTCATTTCTCTCTGGGATGTAACACCGCAATGATTGTCACAAATCGCTATTCTGAACATTGTCTTTTCCTTGTAATACATGTATCTCTCTAAGTTCCTGCCCATCTTTTCGGAAGCAAACCAATCAAAATCAACATTAGTTCCCAGTGGGAGCCCTTCCAGCCAATAGGAAGGCCCCGTGGCAGGTAGGGCGTATCCCCAATACAGTGAATTGAGAATCCTGAATGCCAGTCAATGTTTTTCCCACCATGCATTTGGAATGATTGATCTGTATTTATTTTCATTCATGCAGGATATATTCCAAGCAAGGAACCACCCTCTTCCTGTATTTAGAAATTTTGAGCTCAGTTTTTTGAAAAAGGTAAGTGCACAGTAATATTGATACTTTGAAGGATTTTATGTTATGTTTGTAGATATTGGAACCCCTTTTTCTCCTATTAAATTGACTTCAATGATTTTGTGGTGTTCATCCTTCCCTAAATTCAAATGTAAAAAAGGAGAATTTGAAAAATGATATTTGAAGACTTCAAGGTTGTAGAGGTAACATAGAAGAGGTTTACCATGATCCATTTGGGTAGTCCTAACAAGGAATGTTAGATGGCCAAGTGATAGAGATGGACACTGAGAGGCAAGAAAGAGAAAGACGAGAGTAAGAAGTAATCTTCTGCTAGATAAGGGGAAGGCCAATAGAAGGACTATACACTAGATGAGAAGTGATGACTTGAAAGCAGAAGAGTAGATGAAAAGCGGCGATCAGACCTGCCAACCAGTACGTTTTTGGCGTATTTAGTACGTTTTTGCAACCAAAATACGGCTGTATGTTTTTTCTTGAAAAACATGTTTTTGTAAAACTTACACGAATATGGTTATTAGATCAATGTAAGTTCAGGTAATTTTTTTTCAATCATTTTGTTAAAACCAGGGTGAGATATACACATGTTTAAATATTTTTTTTCTTCTGCAAGAGCAGTGCGCATTTTAGCTTGCATGCAGCTTAAGCGCCGCGATGATCGAGTGCGCAACGCATTTTATTATGGAATACCGGTACACTTTTTGGGGAAAATACACTTTTTTATCATAGAATACAATTTTTCGTTTCCAGAGGTTGGCAGGTCTGAGCAATGAGTAGATGATGAATGGGAAGTACATGTGATGAAGAGTGTCAATGTGTCATGAGAGGAATTGCATTTTGTGTCTTCTACACAAGAATGTGTAGGAGTTCCATGAGAGCGAGGATATCAAAAGACCATGGGCATAAATTCATGACATCATGATAGTTACTTAGCCCCCCCCTCTCCCCAGGAACAAAATGATTGCTGCTTGAAATTATACCAGTGCAACAGATAGTACCTGTTGCTTCAGCATTTCACTTTTCACTTTTTGTTGGCATTCTTGTGATTTGATTGAATATTGAGTAATGTCGAGTTGAACCTATGATGTTATTTGCTCAGAACATTGAACTACAAGCTGGACAGGTGAACTTATCTGCTAGTGTGTTACACCCTGAAACAAACCAAGATGGATCTAAGCTAGGATGGAGTATGATTCGAGTGGATGTCAGACAGCTGTATATCAAGGTAAGAAACAGTCATGTGTTCGCAGGGAGGGGGTGGGGGCGGAAGGAGGGTTCAACCTCCCCCTTTGGTTTTACATTCAAGAACAAATATGTATATTGTTATTTTTTTCATATGTGAAAATACATGTAAGTACCCTTTGATCGATTAAACACAGAAATAATGTGTCTACATGTATATGTGTGAGATATCCTTTGAAGTAGGCACCAGAACAGATTGCAAAAAAAAAATGATCACCACAGTGGAAGGAGCATGCCCACCCCATCAGTCACTGTACTCCCCTACCCCTTCCCCCTTTTAAATCCTGCATACTACTTGGTAAGAAATATTTCATTCATATCCCTTCCATTTAATATAATAATAATTATATAGGTTTATTTACCCAGGGAAGCCGCTTTAGTTCTGAAAACTGTTCTCCCAGCGGGCCCTGCTATTATTATTAATAAGTATTTTTAATGCGCAATTTCTAATGAATCATTACTCAAGGCGCTACAAATTGAATAAACAAATACATTGGAAATATGCACAATTAAAATCATCAAACATAACATTCATATGAGGAAAATACATCGACTTCTCTAATATGAATGTGAAAAAAGGTAATATTTGAAATTTGATTGGAATGTCTTAAGAGTGTTCATATTCCTGATAGTATATCCTATACTTGAGTCTATTTAACATAACTGGGGCCATGAAAGCCCGATGTCCATAATGCTTGGTCGGGCTACGCGGAATCACAAGGGTAGTAGATGTGGAAGATCGTGAAGAATAATGGCCCTACTTCACGACAAGAGGATCCTTGATGTAAGTAGCTGCTGCAACGTGAGGAGCTTTGAACACTGATGTCTCCCCTCACAAATTCTTCAATCTGTCATACCGCTTTCATAGTGAAGGTGAAGTGGAGTTACTCCGGAGTAACTCCGGGTTGAGTTGATCCGCTTGTACTGCGGACCGACTTTAAACCCCCTTTCATATTGGCAAGCACCGCAGCGGTGTATCCGCAGTCGTTGCCATGGTTTCCAAGCGAGTTCGCGCCATACGTGTGGCCAAATTCACGCGAGATCACAGCGATAAGCGCATACCGCATTTCCGGTGCGGAGTAACTCCGTTTGTAACCCTCTTCTCGAAGTGGGTTGAGTACTCCGCTTTGAATCCGGATCGAACTAATCTCAGAATTTTCATATTGCCCTCCAAAGTGGAGTAACTCCTCCTGGACTCCGGACTAACTCCACTTCGGCTCTCACTATGAAAGGGGTATCAGAGAATTTGAAAACCACCTTCATGGTTTTATCTTAAACGACCTTTTACCGCTCATGCTCAGTTACAACTGCAAATAGGTTTATTCAGTTCAAATTCATCTTGAGATTGCTACCACAACTGGCATTTACGTTCAATGCTTTCTTTTTTTTCAAGGTTGATCATCATTTCATGTATATCTTGGATGGGCACAAGCGCAAGTACTCCTTACATTGTACATCGAACGAGACACACTATGAGGTCTATCTGGTTAGAGCACATGATGGTTTCAAGATTCCCTATCAAGAGGTCAAAGGTCAGTCTATATACATGCAGTCCCATTCATAAAACATGATGTATGGAGAAAGTGGCATGACTAGATCAAGATAACTACTACCCATTACTTGACAGTAACCTTCAATAAGGTAAAAGTACATATATGGTTGAATCTGGTCCATGTTACCAATTTCACAGATGCAAAACTCGTCAAGAGCTGTAATGATTAATTGTCACAAAAGGCAACCAGATGGAAACTCGGGTACTCAGAAACACTGGTCTATTGCCTTTTTAAAAAATTATTTGTTACGATACCCATACATTTTCACTGTATGTATATACATGTATAAGATATGTTTGGGATCATTCTACACTTATTTGTATGAAATGTGTCATGATGTAGTAGTTCAGACTCTCGCCTGGTAATCAGAGGGTCGTGCGTTTGAATTCCACCATGGGCTTGCATCCTCTGGCAAGGCATCCATCCACGCTTTGCCACCTTAGTAATAAATGTGACCAGTGTTGGTTTCTGATGTCATTAGATTATTTCGGGACATGTACTGCGTCCTAAACTCCTCTCCCAATGGTCTGCCACCCGGAGGAGACAAAGCATTGGAGGGGCACAGCATTGTTCACAAACAATAAGGTGTCCCTCCTATGCTTTGTCTCCTCCGGGTCACGGTCCGCCACTGTCCGCCATTCTTCTGCTTGCATGGCCCTCATTAGCAGGAAAGTGTGTTGGAGGGTAATCCTCTTAATACCCCTAGATCCACCACTGAAATGAGTGCCCTGTTGGTTGCAAAAGCATATGTATTATACCTAGCAATTGACTCTTTGAACTCTCATTGAAATGCTCCCCAGGGAGTGGTGAAAGTACATGGACATTGTGTGTGCGCAAGCCATGCTATCATGACTGTGGTAATAATATATCAGTAAATTGCTTGAAAATATCATTCCAATTTATAAAGTGCCATTTAAAAGCTGAATATATTTAATTTTAAAAATAATAATACAGTGTGTGTATCTACATGTAAGTGCTTACAGATTTATCAACTCTGTGTATGTTTGTATCCTAGGTATTTCACTGATAGCCCTACTGCGGATGGGGTTACTCCGAGATGTCAAAGAAAACTTCTACAATCAATTCTTGAAGCTGCCGCTGTACGGTGACATGGCTCCATGGAATATATGTAAATCTCTACATCTTATAGTTACCATGGGAACCAAAAATTCCTGTTTCTGCTATTCTCGCAATGTCTTTTCAAAGAATGATGTCAATTATGATAATAGACATAGGCTAACATGGTAAAGGTATTATTTGATGTATTTAATGTTGTTAATTTGGATGAAGAAAAAAAAAACAGCTAGGAAGAAAAAAAGAATTGCCCCAACACTTTCAATATATATTTTGTGAGTGTGTAAATCATGCATATTTTAACTGTTATACTGTTCTTGATTGGACATATGAAATATAAAAAAAAAGAGAATATAATTGAATAAAAGTTTTAATGTACTTATTTTCTTGCTCTCTCTTTCTTTCTCTTATCATTCTCTCTCGTGTCTCTCTGTCGCATTCTCTCTTTATATCCCTCTCATTATCTCTGTATGTCTCCCTCTCTCCCCCTTTCCTTCTCTCTGTGCTTCCATCTCTCTTGGATATGTGGTATAGTATTTTCTGGAGGGAAGCTAGAGTACATTGATTATGACACGAAGCAGATGATGTTTGACCAAGTAGCTCCTGCGGCATATCAGGTAATGAGTGAATCAAGGTGTATACATGTACATCAGTAAAGAGAAATGTCTGGTGGCTTCTCTACAGATATGAAAGCTGAGAATTTTGTTCAGGTTCCAGACTTATTTCAAGGAGTTAGTAGATACCGAGAACTTTCAGATGATCAAAAAAATCCTGTTGATTGGGGTTTGTGACTTTTGGTAACAAATCATTACTTATGAAGGGGGGGGGGGGTCTGCACACCTAAAACATGATATTAAGATTGAACATGAATTTCCTTACCCCATCTAAAAAAGGAAAAAAATCAAATAAAAAATAAATTGATAATGTTCCTTATATTCCCAAGTGTAAGTTTGCCAAAAATCCATCAAAATATGGCCAAAATACCATTTTCTTTGCAAAATAATGGAGGCTAGTCATTTCCAGATTAAAAAGAAAATGTTGGTGCTCCATATCCGAGTGCCCATTCGCTTTCCACATGATTCAAGGATTTTGATGAGAAAAGCTGCGTTTTGATGCTGTTAAATGAATTTTCTGAAATTCAATATTATTTCAACATAAGAGTGACATCAATGCCATTTAATAGGACATCCATGATTCCATAACCACGAGCAAAAATCGCTCCCATCTAAACTCCACACACCACTCAAATGACTAACTTCAATCCAAGGTTTCACATTATTGGTATGCATTATCTACAACCTAAACCTAACATAAAACCCTAATGCATCCCTGACCCTAACCTTTTATCTTAGACTTAATAAAGCCTGGTGCAAATGTCACATCACCATCCAATCTTTAAGATGAAGTGAGGTTTAATCTCTGACTGTTTTATCAACTACTGACAGTGGAAGTCAATTAAGCATGGGCAGTGAAATTCCCTTATATTATTAAATCTTGCCTCTTTTGTAGCCTTAATCCTTAGTGGCTTCTTGTATCCTGCCATGCACTTGAACAATAGAAGAGTTATAACAAAGAAAGTTACATAACACCAACCAGCTTAGTGTTTAATCATGTTGAGCCACATTATTGAGTGAAGGAATGGAAGCCTCATGTTTCTTTATGATAATTCTCTTTTACTAACATTTTCAATGTTGTTTATACAATATTGTATTTGAAATTTTAAAAGCCAAGCATAGCAGCAATCATGTGGATTATGTGTAGTGTACGTTATCCATTGAGGTCAGCTTTAAAGAATGCTTGTTTTTTTGTGAAAGTATGAAATGTATCGGAGTATAATGTTAAAGTAATTTAATGGAGTACCCCTATAGTACATGGAGGGTTCCAAAAAACCAAGTATATCACTGCAAACAATTACAGATACAGTATCAGGCAATTATCAAGCAGGATTAGACACAATATTATAGTTTTCAGAGGCTGGCTATTTTGCAAAAGAAATAATTGCTTGAAATAATTTTGTACATGTCTCTGGCTCAACCTATATTCTCACTCTGAAAAAAAGCCTTGCTTAAAACATGAAACAAATTATACTTGAACTCATTGCGTTATCATGGCATTGTGAGGAAAATAGCCTGTTCAAGATCAGCTTTGACTAAAGCACTTATACTTAATGAGATAGAATCAAAGGATAATTACTAGTAACTGTATTTGTTGAAGTCAACCCCCAATGATGATTAAAGATGAATTTTTGATGTATAATTTGTCTTATATCTTGTAGATTATGGCCATGCTAATGAACTATCGAAGGACTGTACATGACTTTGGACATTGCCAATTTGATGGAAGGTTAGAAAATAAGTTTTGACATTGTCCATTTTATAAAGGCATGTTATAATAACAAATACATGTACAAAATTTCTATGACAAATTTACCATCAGCCAATCAGACGAATGGATTTCTATAGCTTTTAACTGTTAGTGCAGATTTGTTATTGTAACAAGTTTTATGAAATGGGCCTTGATGTATGTTTGTACAACAAGTAAATAGGGTTATACATGTATTTTCTGTTCAAGGCACTATATGAAAGTTTTAATTTGTTGGTTGTTTGTTGTTTCAACATGTAGACATATTAATAGATAAACATATATTCCTGTCATGCTACAGGATATTTGTGTCCTAGCTGAAGTCTGAACTCTTGACTTTAAGGCTCTCGGTCCAGGGCCCTTCCCACTTGACCTCTAGTGTTATAGCTACAGTGTACGGTAATGGTCGTGCGCATCAGACCCAAGATTTCTGACCACCATTCATAATGAAAAACACTGCTTCTGTCCACCACTAATTTAGAATTACAATTATTTCAAAACTAACTCCTTGCAAAGAGGAATTGTACTTGCGTTTCTTTCCATCTTTAATCTTGCATTATTTGCATAATTTGCATTAAGCATTCTTATATAAACATTAGTTTATTTTCAAAGGTTCTCTAATGTCAGATCGTAATTACATTTGATGTTCCTTATGGCTGTAAGACCACTAAACTCGGCCTGAAAAAAACTGTTTTATGCTGTAAATAGCAACCACTAAATTGGGTCTACATTGTTGACCGCACCACTTCCTCAGTCTTTCATTGATCAGTGTTGTCATGAAAGTAGTCAGTACCATTTGTAACCCTCCACCTCACAAAATTTCTCATGCAATGCAATATCAAACCCACCCATCTCAAACTAATTTCCTTACTGGAGTTAATTTAGTTTATTTTTGAAAACGGTGTAGAACACCACGGCAAGGTATTGGGGGATAAAATATCCACAAGTACAAGTCCCTGGATGACAACTTTGGTCACGATCATACGGGAAGCGCCATGGTGTAGCGGTTTTGACTCTCGCCTTGTAATCAGAGGGTCGTGTGTTCGAATCCCACCATTACCTAGCATCCTTGGGCAAGGCGTTAATTCACAATTTGCCACACTCCACCCAGGTGTTAAATGGGTTCCTGGTAGGATGCAAAAGCCTATGTAGTATGCCTAGCAATTGAGTCTTGGAACTCTTGTTGGAATGCTCCCCAGGGAGTGGAGGTGCATACATTGTATGCGGGCATGGAAGGATCCGATGACCGGGGTGATAATATATCTGTAAAGCGCTTTATAGTGACGTTCCAGTGTTAGGCGCTATATAAATGCGGAATATTATTAATATTACTCTTTTTCTTCCCTTCTCACCAGGAACCCCTATGGATTTGATCTCGTCTCCCACTGCGTTGGGAACGACTTCAAAGGACCGTGCCACGATGAACGCTTTCCGGTTGCCTGTGCCGACCAGACCTGCCGTCCTAATTATATCGAGTGTCTGAGGGTGCTAGGCGAGATAGAGGAAAAACACAGTGGCTTAAAGGCAATGGGTGAGTTTTTATCTAGTCAGTCAAAGGAAACAAAAACCCAAGATGAGAAGCAATCTTATTGGAAAAAGTAAAATAAGAGTAACAATTTAAAGCAAGTTTCATCAAAATTGGTTGAAAAATAAGCTAGTTATGGACGTTTAAAAAGTCTTGTTGTACTTTCTATGGGGATCCTCAAATTAGCAAACATGCTTCAAAATTATTGATTTTGTGGACAATTCTCCATTTGTTTTGTACACAATTTCTCAGATTTTCCTTATTATCTTGAAAATTGCATATTGCCTTACTCTGAGCGCAATATTTGTCATGGGAAAAAGTAATTCACACCACATATGTAAAGGTCAGGAAGAGATGATGTGAAATATGTTAAATAAAGGGGAAAATCTGAAAATTTGTGTACAAAACAAAGGGAGGGTTTTCCACAAAATCAGCCATTTTGAAGCATGTTTGCCAATTTGAGGATCCCCACAGAAAATACAACATGACTTTTCAAACTTCCATAACACACTTACATGTATTCTATAACCAATTTTGATGAAACTTGTTTAAATTGTTCCTCTCATTTTACTCTTTCCAATAAGAATGCTTCTCCTCTTTGGTTTTGCTTTCCTTTTTTCGTAATAATAATAATAATGTAATATTTACCAAGGTAACCACTTCAGTTTGAAAAACTGTTTCCGAATGGGCCCTGATCATTGTGATTTTGTTTATTATTACTGCAGCTTCAGCACAGCTACCTTCACGGGGTCCGCAAGCATTTAAGGGAATTTTTCCTTCTGGGCAAATGTGGGTAAATCTTTTACTGAAGGAAAACACACCATAGCTTGAAATGCGTGATTAGTGGTGCATTTTGTCAACAATTTTGAGGGCGAAAGTAGCAAAGTTTGCTGAGTGGTGGTCCAATGGAACGATGCTGGTTTTGCGAGTTTTATTTAAAGGTCAAGTCCACCCCAGAAAAATGTTGATTTTGAATAAAAAGAGAAAAATCAAACTAGCAATACGCTGAAAATTTCATCAAAATAAAATGTAAAATAAGAAAGTTATGACACTTTAAACTTTTTCACAAAACAGTGATATGCACAACTCAAATGAGAAAGTTGATGATGTCTCTCACTCACTATTTCCTTTGTTTTTTATTGTTTGAATGCACAATCTTTCTTTTTTTATATAAATTTGACGATGAGGACCAACTTGACTGAATCATATGGTATTAAACAAGGCTCATTCCACATTTCCAATCTGCACACACTTTGGAGATGTCAAAACAATTTTGTGATCATTATCAAAGCTGAAATCTATTTCTTATGTTGACAGCACTTCAGCACTCGAGATGCATCTAATAAAACATAATTGTAAGAAATTTTCAATCAATAGCAAGTCAATTTTGTGTCCAAAAATAAAATTGAATACAAATTCACAGTTGCTTGCTGGTATATCCTAGCAGCAAGCAGTAAAATGCAATTTACTCAAGCTGCAGCTTTGATTCAGAAATGTATTACCTTGTATTGGCAATGGCATGGTTCTAATTATTATGAACCGGGGGGCCGTTTCATAAAGCTGTCCGTAAGTTAAGAGTGACTTTAAGAACAACTAGTGAACCTTTTTTACACGCTAAACCATTGCCAATGGTGTATACCATTTACCAAAAGAAAGGACCACCAGTCGTTCTTAAAGTCGCTCTTCTCTTACGAACAGCTTTATGAATCACCCACCAGGCCAATAATACACTGACTTCAATGGGGCTTATTATGTATTCATGAGGTCATACTCTGGGGCCTCTATGTACCGCCCCCCCCAAAAAAAAAAATGGGTTGTAAGTGTCATTCATCATGCCCTACAGAAAAGTGGTATTGAAAATGTTGAAATACAAAAAACGTGTTTTGTGACATCAACACTCCTGTACTCATTTGATTGGAAATATGTTTTTGTCCCACACTCCCTAAAGGGGCTTTCACAATTGCCTTTGCGATCATTTAGTCACAATGTATGTTCCACAGAATTGCAACGGTTGTAAGCAGTCGCACCATCAGTTGTGAAAGGGGCTTAAGATAATTCCTTTTGCTCATTTATATACTATGTACGTATATATCTTAACTTTGTATTTTTTTTATTGTATCTCATATTATGACGGCATGTATATATCTCTGCAAATTTCTTTTTATCAGAATTGATATAAGCGAAGCGCATAATGCATGGATACATTTTTTTTCTGTAGGCATTGATGCCCAAGGTTCGAGCAGAGACATGCTGGATGAGAACATATCCCCTTATGAAGATAAACCAAATACAGAAGAAAGACTGGAGCTATCTTTCAAAGCATCAGGTGGGAAACGAAGGTAGTATTGATATGAAAAGAAGGGATCACCAGTCTGTGATGAAGGAGAGAGTGGTACCATTTATTAGACTACACAGGGACAGGTATTAATGGATGGTGATTGTCAAGAGCAGTCTATTATGTGACACCAATCTCATTTTAATCCACCCTGGTTGTTGTAAGTCCAGCATACATAGGATGAGATGGTACCATCTTTTAATCTACACTTTGGGACATAAGGGTGGATTATGATCACGTTATAGTGATCACCGGTCTGAGAAAGACGAGGAGGAAATCTTCATTTTTCATAGTGCTTTAGAATGGTGCTTCAGGTTATTCAAGTCCTACTTTGTATTACATGTTGCAACATGTCTTTGGAAGTTAAGTGCTTACCGAAGTGTGATGTCATCAATTTTCAGCATTTTGATACCATATTTTGGAAGAGCATGATGAAATGCCTTCACTACCAAAATTTGGTGCAAAGTCAGTCTATTATTGGCCTGGTTCCTGACTTTTAGAACGAGGCCAATAATACATTGACTTTAAATAGAGCTAATTATGTATTCAGGAGATCATATCTCAGGCCCCCATTTACCGATTCGCACCAAATTTTGGTAGTGGAGCTGTATATAAGATAATAACGGTATATTTACCTAGGGTAGCCCCTTCAGTTCCGAAAACTGTTCTCCCAGCGGGCCCTGCTATTATTACCCGGCTACATGTAAGCTTGGCTACTGATTGAGGTGCACACAGCTTTTTGAGGAATTATTTCCTGCCGGTACCCATGTACCTCACCTGGGTTGAGTGCAGCACAGTGTTGATAAATTTCTTGCTGAAGGAAAAACATGCCACGGCAAGGATTCGAACCCACAACACTCTGTTTAAAAGGGGAGAGTGAGAACCACTTGACCACGACGTGCCCATATTTCATCATGCCCTACCAAAATATGGTACCGCTATAAAAAATGCTGAAATGCAAAAAAAGTTTGTTTTGACGTCATCACTTCAGTACTCTGTAGATGTACACTGTTCTAACAGAAACCTGTACAAATGCACTGTATTTATTATGAATACTTTGGGTCTTAATAGAGTTCATGAAGTAACTCTTCTTGTATCATGACCCTCCTCATAGTGATTGCTTAGTTGTTCTGTATTGTTGTGACATCAGAGCAGTTCTAGCTTTAATCTGTGGATTGAAATGGCTCATTTGATAAAGAAATAGGAGGATTTAGAGGTGATATTCCTATGACGATAACGTGCTCATTGATCATAGGTTTCTGATGTATTATAGAATGAAAATTGCATCCTGGATTTTCAAGGTTGTTATTAGCCATTCCCGATGTTATTTTTCATTCCTGTACATATTGTACATCATTTTTTATGCTGAGCAAATAAATTAATTGAATTGAATAAATAAATATATATATTAATAAAAAAATTCATTTTATGAGAAATCCCATTGTTGCCTTTGTCCATTTGATAATGGAAATAGCTGAAATTTATAAATATTCTAATTCAATACATCCATCGGAAATAACCTTACCGGGATACCATGTTTTAAGCATTTTTATACAATTTGAAAGATAACTTGAAAGGCTTACTTACAGTCAACCATTTTTAAGGTGACATGCCAGATAACATACTTTTTTACAAAAAATTGTTGTGTTGTGTACAGAATGTGTATTACTCTGCATGATACATGATATCGCCATTTTACATGTAATTTATTCATGCAATCTCTATATTGTTTGTCAAAGTGGCATTGTATTTGTTTGTACTTTTTAACTTGATAAACATGACCTTTCCTAATTGTGTAGGGTGCCAAATCAAGGTTTTTGACATACCCTGTACATGTTGTACAGAGCCCTCTTGTTATCATAGTAAATGCTTGAAATCAATATTGTGTTTGACCAATGAAATCGTGGGATTTCCGTAGCTTATAACGGTGATTCACGATGTGTCATCGGAATAATAATAATAATAATAATACATTGTATTTATATAGCGCTTAATACGTGATGTTTCTAAGCGCTTTACAAAACAATTAAGTAACATACATCAATAACATTGCACAGTTAACATACAAGAAAGGAAATGTACAGTGTAAAGTATTTTCATATGACAAATTACAAATTATAAATAGGTGTTCTTATTATGATAGAGCTAAACCACCATTACTATTTCATGCATTATTTTGCAAAAAGCTTTATGGATTGCTCCCACCCCTCCCCTTATGTGTAGTAATACTCTTTCTATCGGTCAGCTGTTCTAAGTTTGTTATATCAATTAATCACATAAAGTACTATTAAAGTAATGTACTAGTAGAAGTATATAGCTGTAGCGCAATGTTATAAACTTGTGAACTCGATGACGAAGCCAGATATAGTATGCATGAGATGATTTTTCAAAGCTGGTGAATTTGTAACTATTCAATTGTATTTTCTTACTCTCATTGTCAGGCTCTCTTTCCAAACTGTCGATATCTTTAATATATGTTCTTGTATATTCTATTTCTCAGGTATTCATAGTCATTTTCAAAGTACTGAATGGATGTCTTACGCAAGTCATGTGATATTGTGTGTATTAATTTATCATAGAGTATTGTGCATAATGTATTTTATGTAGATATATATCATTGTAGTGGTACAATTTAGTAAATGATTTGGCAGTTTGTACATGTATTTCTTTTTCTTTGTCAGTGTAGGTATGTTAATTCAAGGTCACATCATATTCATGGTGATTTAAAGTTGTAAGTCATCTTCAAATGTATGAGTTCTTATAGCAATAATAACTTTCTGTAGAAATCACAGATATTTACTTTATATTGTAGTATTATCAAAACTATCACTAGAATCACTCTAAAACAGAAACCAACATATATGTATGCAGAGCAAATATATACACACGTTTGACTTTTATATTACTCTATTTGCACACAGGCAGCATTATGTTTCATTATTTGGATTTAATATATTATTCTTATATATGCAAATATGATTTTACATGTATTTTCTATGAAGATTGATTTTTAGCAATAATCCTTTTAAAGGGCATGATCATTTCGTCATATGTGATTGCTTGAAAATATTCTTTCCAATTTTTGTTGCAAATATGGATATTTTCCTCATTTCCTTTTACTCAGGTGTATATCTACTGTTCTGTCAGAGCTCTGGGATGTTTTCTAGTCTACTTCAAGAGCATTTTATCTTTTGTTAATCACACATTTTTTGAAAAAGTCAGCAACAACAATAACTTTATAGACTTTGAACCTTTACAGCCCACATACATGAATAATATTCACTGTTTTACCAATTAATGCCCAATATATCAGTATTCACTTTATTTGTTATACATGCAGTACTACCTATTTATATATTTTTTTAAAGGACAATGATTGACGGGATGTCTCCATAGGAATGCTAACAAATAGTTTTTGTTTTTTTTAAGACAGCAACAAGTAATTTGGATGGAAACGTTTCTTCAATTGATCTCTAATATGGTATTTTATAATTTTTTTAGATAAGTATTTTTTTTTGTTAAAGGTCAAGTCCACCTCAGAAAAATGTTGATTTGAATCAATAGAGAAAAATCAGACAAGCACAATGCTGAAAATTTCATCAAAATCGGATATAAAATAAGAAAGTTATGACATTTCAAAGTTTCACTTATTTTCAACAAAATAGTTATATGAACGAGCCAGTTACATCCAAATGAGAGAGTTGATGATGTCACCCACTCACTATTTCTTTTGTTTTTTATTGTTTGAATTATACAATATTTCAATTTTTACGAATTTGACGATTAGGAACTCCTTGCCTGAACCACAAAATGTCAAAATAATGGAATTCCACGTGTTCAGGTAGGAATGAAACTTCATTTCACATGACAATGACAAGAAAATAAAAATATTTCATATAATAAAATACAAAAGAAATAGTGAGTGATGTCATCAACTCTCTCATTTGGATGTAACTGGCTCATTCATACAACTATTTTGTTGAAAATAAGCGAAACTTTAAAATCTGTTACATAAGCATTGACTATCTTATCATGAAAGGCTCTTTTAAGAAATCAATTAGAAATTGGGTGGCTTCTGTCATGCATAATGAAATTAATTCGACAAAGGCAGAAATGGATGCAAAATTGAAAGACCAGAGTGTGAACATGAATGATCCAAGATGAAATTGAGCAGGAAATATTGAAGTGTAAGAATCTGGAACTGAAGAATAAAAGTTTTGAAATTGAGTGAAAAAAATGTGTTATTATTCTTTATTCATCTCTTAATAATTATGTCTTATATATTAATTTTGGCTGATTTATAGTACTAAACTCCTTCATTGTACTGTACTTTCTGCATTGTATAATATACAGCCCACTATTTTCTTGATACTGTTATTGTTGTTTTATAGTACTATTATTCCCATTGATATCTTTTTCATTGCCTATGTGTAATAGTGTCTCTTATCAGACTGATTGTGCTATTTCATACACATTATCAATGACATTATGCAGCTGATTGAGCAGGATCAAGTATTATGTTAGAAATCTGAATGAAATCACTTCATATATCATATATGTGTTATTCCCATAAAATAGTCTTTAATACAATTCCTATTTCAGTGATTAATTTTTCCCTATGCAGCTATAACTACTTATGCATGTACAATGGTACAACTATACTTGGTGTTTATAAACTTGAAAAAATCACAGTATTTCGATATCGACCTGATGTGTTATGAAAATATTTCCAGAATACTAACAAGGTAATGGTCACTTGTAATGACATGTGTTGCCTTGCCAACGATTTGACAATTTATTAATTCATACATGTTATTTTTTTCATATTTTGAGACATGCTTATAATTGGTGGGTTTTCCTTTAAGTGGTAACAAAAATTATTTCAAGCAGTAAATGCAAACTTGTTTCCACCCAATCACAGTCAATAATTTAAGTAGTTTTCAGTTAAATGTATAGAGCCTTTTCAAATAGAAAACTAGAATGAAAAAAATTTGGATTCATTCATTGTCAAAATTTTCAAATCAAATCTTTAAAAAATCCCATCCATCACTTTAATACTAGGGCTATATTAACTTTTTTTTTTACATGTACATGTATACCCCCAACAAACAAAGTTTGTATGGGTATATACATAGGAATCAGCGTACGGTCGGCCCATTGCAAATCTTGCGCATGGAACTGTTTCCTCACTTTTTGACCAAGTTTTATGGAGCTTGGAACACATTTACATGCATTGATGTTCGGGTGAAGATGTGCAAGACACACTTTTCACATGTGTCTGAAATTGTGTTGCCATGGTAATTGTATATTTTGGCCAAAAATAAGGTAAAAATTTTGCAATTAAAACTACTTCCTCAGTTTTAGACAATTCTCATGTGTTTGTCAGAAATCATGTTGCCATGGTAATGACATGACTAAAATTGGGTAAAAAACTTTCAGTTTTGATTACTTCGATTTTTGACCAATTCTCATGAAATTTGGCTCACACATTGGGTTTGAGGTAAAGGTATGCGAGACACATATTTTGTGTGTGTGTCGAAAATCATGTTGCCATGGTAAGAACATATCATAGGCCCCAAATTAGGTAAAAATATATTGGTTCAAACTCCTTGATTAGTTGGCTCACACATTGGTCTCGAGGTAAAGATGTACAGTACATATTCTAGAATGTGTTGGAAATTGTTTTGCCATGGTACATGTATGTCAAAAATCAGGCAAAACTCTTGTGGTCTGAACTACATGTACTTCATCAGTATTTAACCAAGTCTCATATTTTGCTCAAACATAAGTCTTTGGGTAAAGGTGGGCAAGACATATTTTTTCCATGTATTGGAAACCATTTCCATGGTAATGGTGTAGGGCGTGTATTAATCACCTTCAGTGATAGTTCTAGTTTACTTTTAAATGTACACTGTATAATGTATTTATTCTCTTCATGATACATATATATGCACAAGATATGTTCTTATGTTTATGTTCATTTGCAGCAACCATTATTTTTTTATATAATTTTTCTCAATGGTGCATATATGTTAATTTAATTTACATTTGTAAAATTTCAATATATTCAATGCATTACTGGTATACTCTTTTAATAAGTCTAATGAGATTTTTCATTATGCAACTGACATGCATTTGTAGATTTATTTATTTTGTTGAAAACTTTACCTGTCCACTTTATGAAAGAGATCGTTTTGATATTAACCTCTGGATAGGAATGTAGGCCATAAGTGCCCTAGAATATAAGTGTCTATTTTGATTATTTTTCTCCTATCCAGGTGGGCACAAAAACAATCAGGTGGGGATTTCTAATTTAGTATTGGAACCAATAAAAAAATCAAACTCATTTATGGTCAACAATTAACAATTTGAAGTACCGGTAGTTGTATTTTTAACACTAAATAGACTGAACTTTTTAGACACCTAAGAATACTTGAGCCCCCCTCCCCCTCATGATCTCGACCGCCGATTGCACAATTGCGACGAAGCAAGTTACCCATGGCATAATCTACAAAACAATGAAATTTAATTCTGCAAAATATTATAAGAATCTGATTGAATAATAATTACTTGCAGATACTTTGGAGTTTCAATATATCCCAAATTTGTTTCCTGTAGTATGCTACCGAATGCCCCCACCATCATAAATGTTGACTCTATCTTTTGATCTCATGTAAGTGTATACTTAAAGGACAAGTCTACCCCAACAAAAACTTGATTTAAATAAAAAGAGAAAAATTCAACAAGCATAACACTGAAAATTTCATCAAAATCAGATGTAAAATAAGAAAATTATGTCATTTTAAAGTTTCGCTTATTTTCAACAAAATAGTTATATGAACGAGCCAGTTACATCCAAATGAGAGAGTTGATGACACCACTCACTATTTCTTTTGTATTTTATTATATGAAATATTTTTATTTTCTCGTCATTGTCATGTGAAATGAAGTTTCATTCCTCCCTGAACATGTGGAATTCCATTGTTTTAACATTTTGTGCTTCAGGCAAGGAGGTCCTAATCGTCAAATTTGTAAAAATTGAAATATTGTATAATTCAAACAATAAAAAACAAAAGAAATCATCGACTCTCTCATATGGATGTAACTGGCTCGTTCATATAACTATTTTGCTGAAACTAAGCGAAACTTTGAAATGTCATAACTTTCTTATTTTACATCTGATTTTGATTAAATTTTCAGCATTGTGCTTGTCTGATTTTTCTCTATTGAATCAAATCAATATTGTTCTGAGGTGGACTTGACCTTTAATGCCAAACTGATCTATTTAGTGGCTTGATAATGTAGGACTGTACATCACGACATTCAAAGAAAACTTTGAATTAAGGCTGCGTTGTAAATTGTGAATCTACATTTTTATATTCAATCATTAGGTTGAAAGATTTTTGTTTGTTAAACTTCTCCTCTTAGGTGCTCAATGAAATGCTGTTATTATAAACGTGTACATGTATATTAATGTTGACAATGATATGTAACATTTTTGTACGATATCTACTATCTTTTGATTTCCATCTGCACAAGACATAGTTCATGATATACTTGTATATACTTTTTTGTATGTATTGCAGTGCACAGTCAAGCAATAAATCCAATATATTTTGTTCAAATATCTTCAATATTTTTCATTGAAGATATGTAAACTATATAAATGGTCTACTTATATATTCTTCTGGTCTTGGGCGTATACAATACTTGTACAAGGAATTCTTATCCAATGAATCTGCCCTTTTTAATCGAATATAGATGGATGGTCAATTATGATAGGGTGAAATATATATACCCTTTTCACATATCCAGGGTTAAAATATATACACCCTTTCCCTGAATATGGCAATTTGATACCCTGTAATAAACAACAAAAATCCACTTATTTTACATACTTGTAAATGAGATTGGTGTCCCCCTTGTCATGGTAGTTGCAATTACATCATGAATAAAAAATAAAGGTATATTTCAGAATACATGTATTTCAAAGGACGAGTAAAAAGAGGTACTATTCAGATAGCCCTTTCCACATTGTTGGAAATAGTATGATTGAGTTGACTGAAGTAAATAATTGTGAACATTAAGAATTTATGACAATTGAAATCAGCATATTACTCTCAAAGTTTCCATATTGCATTAAATCACGACAGTGGCAAATTATCTGTATGAATTAAGTTTGATATTGGTAATTAAAAGATGTGCATACTATCTATTTGGTAGGAGGCTTTTCATACCCTTAGTTCATACATATACATGTATGTTGTACAATATGATAGGAATTTTAAATACTGTATTCTCTATTTTCTCATTGCTTGATTGAAAGTAAATTTTCTGACTTTCCATACGTTTTTATGTCTGCTTGAACTTGGTTTGTTTTTGGTGTGTTGTGTCATTTGTAGAGTGATTAGAGTATATTTTGACGATTTGCATTGAAAAAAATCTTTGGCATTGTTTAGTGGCTAAAAAACGTTAATCCACAGTTTGACATTATGTTTTCGTATTTTTTTTCTCTTCTTCCCTCCCCTAATTTGTCCGCATCTCCTATGTCAGGTGTATATCTTTCATACAAAATTAATGCAGGAGAAAAGGCAAAGAAGTTCATGCTTTGGGTTTCATCAGTTACAAGAACTCAATACACTGTATATCTGTGTGTGTGGTTCTAAAAATTTGGAAAGTGTAAAATAATAATCCTGTCTACGTTTTCATCTCTGTCCAACATACATGTAGGATGACATATCCTTCAGGGCGTTGAGACCTGAAATGAACCCCAATATCGAGAATAAGAAATTTTGAGTGTTTATTTAAGCAAAAAAAGTCTGAGCTGGTAAGCAGTGAAAATGAGAAACTTCTTCACAGCTTTCCAATAATAGTATTGACATAATAGGTAAACCCCACCCCTCTCGTTTAAAGGTTCAGTTTAATTCTTTGATGGGCAAAGTGTTACTTCCCCCCTTTAAAGTTTCACTCAAGGCAAAAGGGTACACCCCCACCTTTAAAGGTTCGCTTTACCTTTTAACATTTAATGGGCATGGGGGAATATGCCCACTTTAAAGGTTCACATTCATTCATTGATGGGCAAAGGGGTACATGCCCCCTTCAAGGGTTCACATTCATTCATTGATGGGCAAAGGGGTACATGCCCCCTTTAAGGGTTCACATTCATTCATTGATGGGCAAAGGGGTACATGCCCCCTTTAAGGGTTCACATTCATTCATTGATGGGCAAAGGGGTACATGCCCCCTTCAAGGGTTCACATTCATTCATTGATGGGCAAAGGGGTACATCCCCCTTCAAGGGTTCACATTCATTCATTGATGGGCAAAGGGGTACATGCCCCCTTTAAGGGTTCACATTCATTCATTGATGGGCAAAGGGGTACATGCCCCCTTTAAGGGTTCACATTCATTCATTGATGGGCAAAGGGGTACCCCCTTTAACCCTATCTAGGCCGGGGTATTTTGGGAGTTCATATGGCGGGGGGGGGGCCTCCCAGGCCCCCCCTAAGATCTCGGCCGTTGACCGCGCCGAAAATTGGCATGCGGGTTGTCTGGGACATACTCTACAAGATTGTATAGTAATTTATTTCATGCGAATTGCTATTAAGTGATTATGCTAATTTATGCATAATAAGTATGGAAAATCATACTTTTTCTTCGAACTCCATAAATAAAGCTCCAAATGTACTAATTTTTGGTATAGAAACTCTTTGTAGTGTTCTTAGCAAGTGTACATGAAAAAAATTGCGATATCGAATCATTTTCTTATGTATTATATTGTTTTTTGCAATTTCTTATGTATTTCTATTTTTTGACCTTTTATTTTCGTTGTTTTTTCAATGAAATTTGTTAAGGACTCTTCTGTGATCATAAAAAGCATCAAATAAATACATTTAGACTAGCAAAACTAAAAATAATGCATTTATGAATTTTGGTTGAAAACACAATTTGCATTGACTGTACACGAAATCACGTTTTTTAGCAATTTTTGGTCTGACATGCACTTACATAATGTTGCGTAATTTTGGAACCACGTACCCGGGTGACCCAAAATTGGTCTCAAAAGTTGTGCAAGACTTCAAAGTAAAAAGTCAGCGAGCAGCGCGTTCAAAAAATTTTGCGCAGCGAAAATATTGCGCGATTTGTTGAGGGGGCCTCCGAGGCCCCCCCCCCCGGCCTAGATGGGGTTAAGGGGTACATTGAAATGGGAGGAAATGAATGGTGTTCACTTTTTTTGGGAGGGGGGGGCTTGCAAGTGCCAAGGACATTTCAGAAAGCATGCCCACCCCCTTATTTTTGCAGGGGAGGGGACATGACCCTTCCCTGTTCCTCACTCTTTTGTCCAAAGATTTGATATACAAAGCCATTTCCATAATTTTGAACATCCATTCCCCCTCCCCTTCTTACTAGTACTTCACCAACTATTAAAGGGGAAGTTCACCCTGAAAAAAACTTTGTTGTAAAAATAGCAGAAAAATTAGTAAAAAATATTGGTGAAGGTTTGAGGAAAATCCGTTAAAAAGTAAGAAAGTTATTAGAGTTCAAAGTTTTGGATTTGTGACATCATAAACGAGCAGTTGCCCCATGTATTATGTAATATAAAATGCATGAATTTCAAATTTTGTATGGTTCCTGATGACTTAATTTTGTTTTCTATTCATGATCGGGTGTGAAATGATTTGTCTATTGATATAGAAAAGGTACAATGAAAACCATTTTTAATTTTCTGAGAAAATGAAATTTCTTTGATTTTTTACCATTCGCTATGTATGAATGCTGCTCGCATATGACGTCACAAATCAAATAATTGAAATTCTAATAACTTTTTAATTATTTGATGAATTTATCTCAATCCTTTGGCAATATTTTTTATTAGTTTTTCTGCTATTTTTACAATAAACTTTTTGTCAGGTGCCATTATTTGAGAGCATTAAAACTCGTTTTCAGAATCCTTCAAATTCAGTTCACCTTTTCTCTCTCAATAGAAACGCCCACTTGTCTATTCTCCATTTTGTTACACCCCACATGGTCTAATCATAGTTTGGTCCATCATTTAGTCCATATTACTAAGGTGAAGAGTAAAACTTTGAGTATAGGTAAACCCGCAAGTCAAATGTTAAAACAGTTTACCCCCAGTCAAAGAAAATTTGTGACCAGACTAGGCAAAATAGTGTCTTATACCAAGTCTTCAGCAATATAAGTGGTTCTAAAAGATATGACTGGCAAAATTTGGATTATCCAGGACATCAAAATAAATGACGTTTAGCACAAGTGAGTGACAAAGATGAAGTTGAACCAGCAAATGGACTAAATAAAATTGAGAAAAGTCCAAGATGGTTTAAGCTATGACAGTGTTAGATGATCAACAAATAAGACCATCTGCTCGTAGACCAGGTGGACCATCGTCCCATCTCGCCTCCAAGCATACGTCCACTCTCTCATAACTATCTCTAAAGCATGACGCACACTACACAATCCGATGCGACCCGATTTTCAAAGAAATTGTAATAGAACGTGATATAAAAACTCTAATCTATAAAATCTAAATTTAAGTGCCAAATAGCTGATGAATACTGAACTCAAAATTTCTGCCTATTTAAGCTCCCTGTAAGAACTAAAGCAAATTCAATTTCAAATCTTAATGACATCGGCTGTGACTTGAAGCCAGTCCGGACTCCATTCTGGCCACAAGGCTTGCAACAAAGCATAATTCTATTTCAGTATTCCAAGCATTATGCCAAAATTCAATAGGACAAATTTTACTTTCAAGGCAAAATGCGATTTTTAAAATTTTTTTATTAAATGCATCGTATCGGATAGTGTTGGGAGGGCTTCACACTCACTTCATGTACATTAAAAGAATGACCATCCACACCAAATAGATCTTAATTTACATTATTAAGAACCTCTTTAATGCTGTAATATCTTAATGATGTATATACAACATATTTGGTTAATATTTACAATTTTGTAAGCTTGAGATTACAGCATTGATATGAAATGGGGGAAAAAACATATAAAAAAAGGTGGTGGTACAAAATTCAATTAAACTGAATGCAAACTTCACAAAGGAAATAGATTTTCAGCTACAAAGAAATAGTATTCTGAGAGGCACTTTGTTATTTCATTCCTCGGTAGTGGTAAATGCGATGAATATCTGCGATGTAAATTTAAAACAATTCATTTTCTACAAATAAAAGGGGCAGTGCAAGCTGGCAATTAAGAAAAGCAATTAAAAAAGAAAGCAAGTGCTAAAATTCTTTGTTAATACATTTCATGATATATAAAATCCATACAAGCAAATGCAAAAATATAAATTCAATCTAAGAAAAGAAGGCCATTAGGTTGCATTATTAGATAGAGACCCTACAGTTAGTCTGAGAAAATAACCAAAACTGTAATAAAAACAGCAAACTATGAATTACATCGTGCAAGAGTTTTAACAAGTCAACAGAGGCAAATCAATGGAATGCATCACCCATCGAAGGAAACTGCTCCCTTTATAAATAAGTACAGTTTGAGGAGAGATGTTTTTTCCTTGCGTCCGAAAGAAAACGTTCCTTTCAAATCCGAGATGCACTGCAAAGAATTGACCGAGAAAAGCAATATAAGAGCATTCTAAAAAAAAAAGCAACTTCAGTGAAAAACTGTAGCACCACTGCTGTTTATTGCCTATGAAGTTGTAATCTGCTGGCTAGAATTAAAATAGAAACAAACCACAGCTGCTAAAAACAGAGGTCTACACAATAAAACACTTATTTCTGTACAAAATATAACATTAAAAAATGTCCCTCAATAAATTATTTGCAGGAGGTACGACTTTTGCTATTTTTTTAGTTTTCATATTGAAAATCCTGTTAACAGGGTTACAAATTCTTCGTATGAAAAGATTTCATGGAGGAAGTCGATCACACACGAATATAGGGAATCTCAAGTGCATGCATCATAGTTTAATTTGGACAAAACAAAATGAATTTGGAACCATCCAAGACGACTTGACTTTCAAGCGCATTCTGGAGATTTGCAAGATGTAACTTTCATCAGATCGCTTGACCAAATTCATAACTTCTGTTTCAAGACTATTTGTACGGACCCCTCGCCTATAAATATTAAACATCTATTGCTTAAGTTAGGTCTATACATCTCCCATGAATTCTTTCCGACTTGCCCGCTTTCAGTTCAGACTGGAGAATATAGATAGCTGATCTTGCAGCCAAGGACACACACCAACCGCAGCTTCTTCTGCATAGATGAGTTCTGAGCAAGGCACAAGGTCGCTGCGCATGGGTTGCATCAAGCCGAGCAATTGAGAAGTGTCCAATTTCAGTGTCTATTAATACATCAGTTCCCTGAGAATGCCTTCTAGAAGGCCTCGTCCAAGCTGAACTTGTGTTGCTTTTCCTTCGACTTCGTGGAGCTCATAACTCCCATCAGCTGGTATTCACCGACCTTCTTCTCAAAGAAGTTTGTCTTTCCTTCCAGCGAGATGTTTTCCATGAAGTCGAATGGGTTCTCGACATTCCAGATCTGTACAAGGAAATATAATTTTTATAGTGGTAACATGATCAAGCTCTAAAAAAACCTGTAATATGTGCCTGTAGATGAAGGTGGATCAGCGCAGATATTAGTTTTAGTAATACATTAATCAATCATCATTAAACAGGATAAATATTCAGATACTGCTTCAACATGGTTTTGTTACAGCCTTCTTTGACAACAAAAATCTTTCAGAATTGGTTGCTAAAAACTAATATTAAAAACATCGGATTGAACTCCTGTGGACTCCGCTATATTTCGATGAACTTGTGACATGTAAAATGGTATTTTTTGCTGGAGTTTTCAACTTTTTAATCCGATCTTTCTTAGTTTGAATTATCCTACAAAATTGGTGGAGGCCAAGCTATGCCATGCTCTTTGTAGCGCAGCCACATTTACCATCATTTTATGATAAGTACTTGTCAGAATTATTTTTTTTCAGCAATGATCAGTTTCCATCCAATTTGCAACATCATACACCAATTACCCATCAAAAATATTGATTTAACCAATTACAGGTACCGTCTGTTCCGATTCTCATAGTGAAAAGAACAGCCCATCCCGCTAATGCCTCAGTCCCAAACTCACCTTTTTACAGTCAAGCTCAACAAGCAACCTGTCGGCTACAAACTCGATGTAGGTCTTCATGAGGCCGGCATTCATACCGATGAGAGAGCAGGGTAGAGCGTCCGTCAGGAACTCCTGTTCGATCTTAACCGCTTCCCTGATGATCCCCTGGACATGAGCTTCCGATGGCTTGTTGTTGAGATGCTTGAACATCAGACATGCAAAGTCGCAGTGAAGACCCTGGGATGAAAAAAAGTTGATGATTTAATTTCAATGCCTGTAGTTGAGACAATTGATTATTTCATGGTAAAGTCAAAAGACAGAATATCATTTTAGAAACAGATCTGTTAAAGGTAAATGCTAGTTTTGGTAACGATATCAAAATGAGTTCGTACAGAATCCAATGAAATGACCACTAAAGTGTCTGTTTGTATAAATAAAACGCATGTGCCAAGGATTCTGGAAGAAATTGTGTAATTGCTGAGAAATCAGCAAATAAGCACGAGATTCGGGTAGGGCGTCGGGCCCGACGCCCTACCCGAATCATAATACACTGTCCCAGGTGCGCTTATCTGTGTTGGGGATTTTCGGTGTGAACATTTTTCAGCGTAGATTTCAAGATTTCACAAAGTCCAGTTAATGTAACTGTACCAGATCTAGATCCTCGATGATATACTGGCAATTAAGCCTTGTTTTACAGACTTTCTCATGAAATCAGTGTTAACTGCAACTACTGGAATTTCTCTTTAAGGGACAAAAATTACACCAAAGCCTCGGCCAATATGCCTTAAGGGGCACTCCCAAATTGAAAGATAGCCCCTTAACTCCCACAGGAACCAATGTAAAAATTAATACAATTTTCCAAATTAAAGCTGGTGGGCTCATGAATACCCAGAAAAAAGTATCCCTGACACCGTATCTTATATTTACACATTAAATATCTATCCAGTTTCAATTTCACCGCGTGTAACAGTATGATCCTGTTGCATCATGGGCGCTACAATCCTGTAGAGAAATGGCAGTGCTGACCAATCAATTAGTTATGTAAACTGGACCCTTGGGTTTAATAGGTGAAAGGAATACCTTAATACAGGAAACTACCTCCATTAGACCAGGACCCTGTCTTACAATGAGTAGCAATTGATCTGATCAACCATACATGTAACTATAGAATGCCAGTGCATAACAATGCCTAGTCACCTAGAATCCATGTTTGCTTGAAATACTTTGATATGGTGTAAATTCATACATTCATTGATTTCTTGAAAATTCAGTGCTTTTCTTTGCTTACTAAACATTATGCAATTTAAAAAAAAAAAAATTATGACAATCAATGGACTTCCATACAGTTGAGGTTGATTGGATCAATCTGGACTCTTAGTAAGATGTGCCCCTGGTCAATTCAAAACATGCGTCAAATGCAATGTATGTATACATCTATGTCAAAGTTGAAGAGATTTCTGCTGTGTCAAAGGAATGTACTTAGGCAGAGTTATCTACAATAGGTTACCTCGTCTCTGCTGATGAGTTCATTTGAGAAGGTAAGCCCTGGCATCAGACCTCGTTTCTTGAGCCAGAAGATTGCGGCAAAGGAACCCGAGAAGAAGATGCCCTCTACTGCTGCGAAAGCAACGACCCTTGTACCAAAGTCTGCGCTGTCGCTACTGATCCAGTCCAGCGCCCATTGCGCTTTCTTGGTGACACACGGCATGGTCTCAACGGCATTGAAGAGGTAATCTCTGTTGAAAGAATGATGGAGAGTAGAAAATGGAATAGTGGTTGAAAGAGCTTCCATGTAAAGCAATCTGAATTTAAATCTGTAATCTATGCTTCCTATTCCTTCTCACGACTTGAAATGGAAAAATTGATTGAAAGTACTTCATAATTAATCACGAAACTGGAATCATGATCCTATCACCCATAAGTGCAATGATCTTTGCTCTTTAAAACCAATCAACATCGTTGGCCTAGAATATTATGAACTCTTTCATATGTTGATAAGAGCTTTCATAAAAAAGTATACTTAATTACATTTAACTTGAATCAATTATACGGTACGTCTTTTTTGACAGTCGAATATAACTAGTGGAATATAGGTTATTTGGATAACATAAATCTTTGTGGAATTTCATTTTACACTTCATGGACATCTTTTAGTCAGTAGAATTTTGACATGAATTCAAATCAACTGGGCTGACAAGTCGTACTATTTTTAGTTGGTAGTTGCTGAATAGCAGGGACACAAGTGGTCACAAATAATTGGGAAAAAGTCTGAAAGAGCTCCCATATTTTTTGGGA
This sequence comes from Lytechinus variegatus, assembly GCF_018143015.1. Taxonomy (NCBI): domain Eukaryota; kingdom Metazoa; phylum Echinodermata; class Echinoidea; order Temnopleuroida; family Toxopneustidae; genus Lytechinus; species Lytechinus variegatus. Next base: position 12,974,179 of record NC_054756.1, on the reverse strand, counting down.
GGAAAGCCAAAAATAAGTTCTAAATAAATTTTTAAAAGGCTATCTTTACCTCTGAGCTGAATCTTTGATGTATGTGTCGATGAGTAATGAATACATTTCTGAGTGGATGTTTTCAATTGCAATCTGGAACCCGTAGAAACACCTCGCCTCTGCAATCTGCACTTCTTGGCTAAACCTTTCAACCTGGAGAAGGAAAATTAAAATCATTGAACGGTTTAAGTATTACAATCGGTTATGATTTATAACTTAAGGGTTTTTTTCCCATGAGTACTCGATTTAAACTGGCCTTGGGAATTATTTATCAACAGTTCATCATTTTAATTCGTCATTAAAAGGGGGAACCACTGCGCATTCCTGAATTTTTACATATATGTGAAAATTGTATATCAACTGATTGATTAGAACATATGTTCAATCTCAGAATACCATAAAATATTGTTTTGCCAGATTTACTCCACCCTTAAAAAGTATTTTCCAATTAAGTTTGAAAAGGGATGTTTATTTGCTCACTTCAAAATTGTTGAAATTTACTGTGAAATCATGAAATCAAACCCAGGTTTCTCCAAACACAATGTATGAAATTTATCCACTCCCAAAGCAGGATGGAGTGCTGGTTTGTTAAAAAATGTTCCGCAAGCAATTTTGGTCAGAAAAAGATTTGGCAAGCATGAGGTAGAGCTCAGCACCCTGCTTTTCAGGGCCACATTCTGAGGGTGCATTTCTACAAGAACTACTTACCAAGTTCTCATTGACAATACCATCGCTTGCAGCGAAGAAAGCAAGAACATGCGAGATGAAGTGCCTCTCATTGTCTGTGAGCTTGGCCCAATGGTCCAAGTCTTTGGAAAGATCGACCTCCTCGGCCGTCCAGAAGGATGCCTCCGCCTTCTTGTAGAATTGCCAGATGTCATGATATTGGATGGGGAAGATGACAAAGCGTCGGGAGTTCTCCCTTAGAAGAGGTTCTTCCTCTCGCTTCTGTAATTTTCATTCAAGGATTAAGTGATAGTGATTATTAGGACCAGCATGTATGTTGTTATAGACGAGCACTGTGGCACTCAATGTATCACGTTTATACACCGATATGTAGTCTTATTCAGCAATACCCGTATATACAAAAAGAGCCTTTGTTACTTGTAGATGATTATTGCATGTACTATTAGGGTCCAGAAATCCAGCTTCTAATGGACAGATTTGATGTTGAAGAGCACTTCAATATAGGCCTATAAGTGGCTGCAAAATTAGTGTCAAATTGTGGGAGGGGAAAATGCATGATAAAAATGCCCCCCCCCCCACAAATACATGTACTGGTGTAGGTATGCCTACTCAAATCTACCATCTACTGTGGCCGGAGGCATAAAAAAAAACGAAGAGAATTAAAGATGGATTAGACAGTACAGCGAGTACACAAGATGATTTTACTTATGGTGAATTTGTTTTACTTTAAAAATTGTAGAAATACAATCACCCATGTTTGTTAGTGGTCGACTAAACTCAATTTCTTTCAAACTTAGTCAAGACAATGGCATCCTTTAAATATTTCTAAAGGGGAGAGATAATTTACTTACATTGGAGACTACTCTTTTGCCTGTGTTCTCTTGTTTGACAAGTTTTGACTAAAAAGAAAGAAAACTCACATTAAAAGAAATATAAAAAAGATCATGATTGTTGATATTAATGACATGACTTTTGTCGATCTAATTTAAGGAAATCAATCCAGACCTTCATTTTCAGACACATTTCTACAGAATCCTTTTAATGTACTACACTAACTAGAAGAGATATTTTCATAATCTTCACTGAAACAAAGATGTATACAACAAACATTAATCTCCAGAGCTTTAATATATCTTGACTAGACTGAGACCAAGTTTTGTCACTCACAGTACATTTAAAATAAATCTGCACATACAAATACATGTAAGATTAAGAACTGGTATCAGAAACAAACACTTCAATATAAAAAAATAATAATTCAGGACTGTGATAACTTAGTTTAGATGGAAATAAATAATTTGCATTTTCATAAGTGAAAGAAACTATTCAGAAGTCTCAGCATTGTGTAAGACTTGGCAATAAATAATGAAGATGGGTGAAAATTACATACCTTTGCATGTTCTTTCAATTTTTGTGAATAGGGGATTTCCACTTGCAGTAAATTCTGGGGAAAAGACAAAAAAAAATAAGGTTACATCAGGATCTTGAAGTTGAAACACTACTACATGTAAAAAATTGAAGTGGCAAGGCAAAAAAAAAATAATTGAAAGATAAAAAAAAAACAGATTGAATTCTTGAATATTGAGTAGGCCTAGACTCAAATCCAAGTCTAGCAATCAGGCTTGCATGAGTAGATTTAACCCCCCCCCCCCAAAAAAAAAAATAGAAAAAGTGAAACTGAAAAAAAAAAGGCATAGGCCTAGGACCTAGGCCTAATTAGCCATTAGGCGGCTTTAGTTTAGGCCTGATAATTAGGTTTTAAATAAAGTTAACATCTAAAAATAAATCATTGTCTGTCACTTGCCCAATTGAAAATAGAGCCTAACGTTAGTTAAATTTATCTGGCATGACTGGTCTCGCTAATTATTGTCAGCAGATTGTGGAATGGAAAGGATAGCAATTTGTAATGTTCAAACTTTGACTTGCACTTGTCACACAGTCGAGTCAGAATCAAACTGACTCCGACATTTTAAATTTGACAATTTGCCTTGGCATAAATCATGTAAATAGGCATGCCTCAAGAAATGCACAAACCAGAAACTGCTTTTCAAAAAATGAGGAATGGGCAGGATGATGGGAATAGAATTCGAAGTCAGAAAGCTGACCGGAGAACAATGAGTTCAGGTTACTGTATGTCACAGCTCAGCGAGAGCGCGGAAAGCCGTTGGGTCAATGCTTATGTAAGGCCCGCAACGCCAACGGTCGAGTCGCATGGCGTCGGCCGTTGGCTTGCGTAAGCCCTTGCTCGCTGGATCTGAACGACTGACGAGCGAGAAATTTCTGATATGGAGGGGGGGGGGGGAACTTCTTACCTGGACCTCTCCGAGGATAGCTCTTGGTTTGAGTGTGGAGTTCTTTTGGGTGAATACATCCTGTCAATAAAAAAGAAGAATCAGGTATCAGACAGTAATCAAATTTCAATTAGCCTACCACAGCTGATTCACAATCACAAAACGCGGGAAAATAAATGTTAGGCCTACTACTGAGCTACTCCGCCGGCGAAATGAAAATGGACACAAAAAAAATTTAAGTTTCGCCTATTTTCAGTGCAGACTGCAGTTTATGCACGATTTCAATTATTCTTTTAATTGAATATTGGATATAAAGCCTGGCTACATTTAGCCCACATTTGTACAATCATTTTACTTCCAGTAATTTAGCTTTCAAAACGATGAAGATTACGAAACTTACCCCATTTTCTTTGTCGTCAATCGCGGTATTTTGCATCTTTGTGGTCAAGTTCCTCACGTTGTTGGTGGTGTTTGGAGAGTGAGCAGAGAGCATGATTGTTGTAGATTTAGACAAACTAGTGAAGAATGTTGAAACAAACAGGAAAACTTCAAAACTTTTGCCTAAAAAAACTGGAAGGGTCTGGTTGGGAGAGGAGGCGAGGGACGTCCTTCAGCTGCGAGGTTTTGCGAGGGAATAGCTAGAGCGCGAGAATTTCTGATCAAATTTAGCGCCCTGGAAATACATGAATATTTATGAGGTAGCGTGTTTTTTATTGGTCGGTGAACACTGCCACGCCATGAGCTAACCGAACGTCCTTGTATCGGGCTGTATGATTGGATATTCTCTCACTCCGCTCTAGATAAAGAGTTTCGTGTCCAATCTAATGCAACAATATGATCATGAAGTTTTAATGTATAAAAATTATTCTCAAAAATATTAAATGCATAATGAGTTCATTGTTATAAATGATTAAAGTTTAATTATTTTTATTAAATCAAAATATCAATAGAATATACAAATTATGAAGTAATACGATATGAATCATTACATTTGTTAAATCGGCATCTATTGCATTCAGAAAATGCGGGTACTCGAAATACCGGAGGGAAAGGAAGACATTCGCCCACACGTACGTATACACACAACTTCAACGCCTTTGTGTAGTGCATGCACCACTAGAAAAGGAATGGCATAATTATGCAAGAACTCTTTACGCATGCGTTGTATGCAGATCAGCTGTTTTCATTCAGGCTTCTCAGCTGTTTTATTGGTTTGTTTTCGTTTTGCCGTTGAGGAGCCAAGCGACCCTTTGTCGTCTGTCAACTACTCAAGAGAAAGCCATAAGGGGTTTGGAAATAATAATAATGATAAAAACAATAATAATTAAAAAATGAACAATACAATAATGGAACACAAATGAGGACTAACACAAACTGGGAAATTATATAGCAGAAATTTGGGACGGAATTCATATGCAGATTTCGGGTTTGCTTTGTCCAAACTGGGACAATGAATGTGGCCGGAAAGGATGAAGAAATTTTGAGGTTGTGTAACGCAGATTTGGCGGGAGCTGATGATATTTTAACGGAAGATATTGTTTTGATGTTGGTGATTTGTATTCCCTGATTATATGACGAGTTGTAATTTGTGTCCATCCTGAAGACAATACGAAAGTTTTCACCCTCTAAAATTGTTTTCACATACCATTAAACTGTCAAGACGGAATCTTCATGAGTTTTACATGGGAGGCAAGCTGGGATTCAGAAATATAGGTGCGGAGGGAGAGAAAAAAAAGGAAGGTGGGGATAGTGATGAGGCGTTAAGATGATGAAAATAATGATAATGGGGACGATAGGCCTATGTTAATGATGATGGTGGTAGTGATATGATGATGATGATGATGGTGATGATGATGATAATGATGATGACGATGATGATGATGATGATCGGGTCCCGATGGTAGTGGAGATGATGACGATGATGATGCCAATGCCGATGATGATGATGATGATGGTGTTGATATGATGATGTTGGTGATTATGGTCCCAACTAGTGGAGATGATGACGCTGATGATGCCGATGATGATGATAATGGGGATGGGGATGATGATGGTCCGGGTGGTACTGAGTGGCGGTGGTGATGATGATGATGATGTTGGTATGCCATACATGATGATGGTGATGATTATGATGATGGTGGTGATGGTGAGGATGACTGACGGTAGCATGATCATGATGATGATCATTATGAGATTTAATTTAAAAAAAAAACCGTAATCACTGTGATTATAGTGTTGATTAATGGGCAGATTTGCGGAGGATGAAGACTTAGGGGCCCAAGAAAAATAAAATAATAGCCCATTCCCCCAATAAAATGACCAAAAGAAAAACAAATTAGGCTGTGTTTACGCGTCGAGGGTCGTTGTGCCCTAAAACTTAATACAGGATCGTCAATATTCTCACTTGCAAAATGCAGAATACATTAATGCTCTGGTATATATAATACACCATGTCGGATATGAATCATTGTCCATTATGCGGATCCAGCTTTCCTCAAACTGGGGGGTGGGGCAAAAATGATTTTCATCCACATTCAGCCGCTAAAAGCTTATTTTTATTCTTTTTTAAGGTATAGTCTTTTATAAAGACTTAATTACATCTTATCGCTATATGAAGAGAGTGGTTGCAAAAGTGGTTATGTCCACTCAAGATCATTCCGAAAAAATACGTGCTTTTCTCACTTATTGCAAAATTGTCATGATGTACTACATTAGCCTATCATGTGAACATAAAATTTGGTACAAAAAAAATTTACGTGTCTTCGATTTAAAATTATCATTGTGGGCCTAAACCCTTTTGCAAGCAAACTGACATGAATCCAGTCTCTTTTGAATTAAAAATGGTGATTTTTCTTTGTCACTTTTATTCACGTTTTCATGTCAATTTCAAATTTTCTTTGGTATCATCAGAGCAAGTAAACATCTTGGTTTGAGACAGAAAACCGTTTTTGACAAAATGAGCTCTTCGGAAGTGTTTGGTTGCTAAAGGAGTTAGGTCCAATCAAAGAATATCATTTTTTAATTCTCCTATATTGCAATATTAAAATTTATACGCGAAACTAAATTTTCATGATACCCTATCAGGTAAATATACCTGTCTTCATATTTTTTTTAAAATATTCTTTTCCAAAAAAAATCTTTGTGGACCAAACCCCTTTTGCAACGAAACTAAAATGGACCTTACCCCTTTTGGAAAAAAAATCTTTGCCATTTTGTTCACCTTCTAATGGGAAATTCAACTTTTCTATGGTTTCACCTTATAAAGCTACTAAAAGTTTATACATTGAGACCCCCCCCCAAAAAAAAAAAACCCGTCAAATTTGATGAAAAATCTGTGCTCTTCATGTGTTTTAAATAAGGTAGATCTATCTAATAAGAACAAATATAAATTGCGATCGCGAAGAAGGGGCTCAATTTTTTGTGTGCATAACATTTGCCTTGGTCATTATATGAACAGTTTGTGTATACGCATGAATAGAATGCGTATCGAACTAAGCAATATTGTTTAACATGTTTAACAGGAAAAGTGAGCGAGGAGCACTGAATTTTAAATTCTCTTCCCTGTCAATGACTGTTTGCAGTGACTAATAAAGATGAAAAACACCTCACAAACACAATAATATGCTAGCGCAAAGCGCGAACTGAATTTTTTATTCTGACCTAAAAACGCCTAAATACTGAACAAAGTACATTTTGTAACCAGAAGCAGCATGGGTACCTAATCAAAAATAGATGAGAGCGCGAAGCACGAGCTGATTTTTTTTTACTGATTATTCCGACCTTAAAAAAAAGAGATTTAAGCACTTGTTTAATCACAAACGGTAATCTATTTGATGAGAGCGCGAAGCACGAGCTGAACTGATATTCGGACAAAAAAAACCCCTTGAGATGAGCCTTTTCATGATTTTGTATTGCTTGTAATCATATATAGGTTGGATATCTAGCTAAACGATTGATGCGGGTGGAAATCACGAAGTGTTTGCTGAGCACGAATTGTTTCAAATTTAGACCCCAAAACGGAACATTCTATGCACTGTTTTGTAATCATGAAAAGGATTGGATATATACGAACGCAACACGCGAGCTAAAATTTTATGATATTCTGATCGGAAAGCTAGATGTTATACTTTTTGATATAGAACAGGCTGTGTAACTTGATAATGATTTTTTTCCAAATATATTGGCCTACCGACCCAAATAACAACATTAGAAACAATTGTCAAGAGGATATGGACCCCCCAAATAATTGCTGCGAACGCGAAGCGCTGGCTCAAATTTTGATTTTGAGATATTAATGAACCAGACGTTTCAAGCACTTTTGTAATCATGAACATATACTACGTATCTCAAACAACTAATTCGATATACAGCAAGATCTGAGAATGTTATACAATACTAACCGGAAAGGCATTTATTATTTTTTTTTCAAATCATGAAAAGGGTATATCGTGCTTAAAAATATAAAAACTCCAGTCCCGAGCAGAACAATAATTATTTGGGCAAATTGACCTGAAAACAGGACATCCTTAAGCCCCATATCATTCTATAGAGCAGATCTCCCTCAACCGACAATATGCGAGCGCGAAGCGCGAGCAGAATTTTTATATTTGTATAATGACTCGAAAGTTTTCTGTTTTCCAATAACTCCCATCCCCCTGTTTATTCATTTTTATTCATCCCCTTTTCTCTCTTATTTTTTTCTCCTCTCTCTCATTTCCCCCTTTTTTTCTCTCTTTCTCATTTGTTATTTTTGTGCCGCCATTATAAGGAGGGGGGAGGGGTAAACCGTCCTGTATAAAAATTTAAACAGTCCATATTTTCTTCCCATTGTATTTTGAAGAATGTTGTGGATTACTAGTCGTATAGCGAGCTTGTGACTGATAGATAAAATATTTTGCAAAACAAATTGTAGAAACAAATATAGAATAGAAAAGCTCCAACGCAAGGGCGGCGCGCGGCGGAGCGAGGTTGAAAGTGGGGGGGGGGGGGGGCGGGGCAGAGGGAAAAAGGCACTTTTTCTTTAGAAGAGGACACTATCTTAAACATGGCCTTATGCAGAAAATTTTCGCTGGGGGAGGGGACGCGCGTAAACATTTGGTTGAAAATAAAAGCTAGAGAGCTGAACGACCGAGCTTATCATTAAGGCGCTTTTGCATTTTGTTAGGTGACATTGATGGATTTTGTGCATTACTTGTTGTAAATTGGTGAAAATCTGCAGAAAAATGTGAGTTTTCATAATTTCGGGGGGGGGGGGGAACTTCCCCATGTCCCCCATGCGTAGGGCCATGATCTTAAAACAAAGGGAAGAAAAATAATTATCTACACCCCACTAACATGACTCATGAAAGTTAACGTAGGATTAATTTTACAAGATTTATCATTCATTATGCATTTGCAGATCGAATTAGGAAGCAAAATGGCGCTATAAAAAGAGACCGGGTGCTCATCGGGCACGGAAAAAAGTTTTTCAAGACAACTTATCTAATATGAAGAAATGCAGGTACCAATGAGAAAAGGGCACTCGTTAACACGGGCCCGTCTCAGGTGAAATGGGCACAGAACACATTCGTGAGGGGCCAGCTAGGCATTTTTGGAGAAAAAAGGGTAACTTATACGAGAAAGGGCACTTGGTAACACCTAAAACAGGTCCTCGTCCGATGAAAGGGGCACAGTACACATACGTAAGGGGGCATTTTTCTTGCGTAAAAAAGGGCACTTTATCAGTTCTTCAAAAAGTGTGTGTGTGTGTGTGTGTGGGGGGGGACTGTGCCGTCTCCCGCCCCCCCCTACTCAAACGATCAATAGCCCATGGCTACTCTCTTTTATTTTGCTGCCATGTTTAAAGATCACTGAACTGTACCACTATCGGAGATCAAAGTCTATTGTACTGTTTGCCTTTCTGATCGCAGTCGGCCTATAGGGGCGTGGTCTATTATTCATTCATGCTTTTTGCCAAGTTGAATCCCAAGTTGGCGCGCTTTCTTTTGTTTGATTTTATGGCGCGGGATCGTTACTTCCTTTTTGTGTACTGAGTATATTACGTAATTATGAGGGTACACACTTTAGAATACAGGATACCAAACAGCTACTGAGCTAGCTCGTAGGATCCATGGATTGATGCAGCATTCTACGCAGATACGTTATACTGCTGGTCCAAGTTGATGTACAAGTAAGCTCATTAATAGTTTACCAAATTGTCATTTTGAGATATTTTTTTATCTGTCGGAGCCGAGACGAGAATCCACCACGTACCAACAATTTAAATGAATATTTTGTATAGGCCTACGTGAGTTTCATGCATAATCTAGTGAGAGATTTGTTTATAAAACCAACCTCTGCAGATGAGGATCTTTTACAATTTTTATCAACTATAGGGATCCACACATTCGTTTTTTGATATGCCCAGGCATCTGCAGGTAGAAAAGGAAGGCTTGATGACTGTATAATAATCCCCTTTTCTTAATTATTATTTTTTTATAGAGCGAGATCGAAAATAATGCTTCGCTTTCAAATGATTCGAATTAAGTCCCATCAAAACCTTCATTGATGTTATTTTAAAGGTCAAGTGCACCTCAGAAAAATGTTGATTTGAATAAAAGAGAAAAATCAGACAAGCAAAATGCTGAAAACTTCATCAAAATCGGTTTGAAATAAGAAAGATTTTACATTTTAAAATTTCGCTTATTAAAAAGAAATAGTTATATGCACAAATAAAGTCACATGCAAATGAGAGAATCGATGATGTCCCTCACCATTTCTTTTATTATACAATGTTTCAATTTTTACAGATTTGACAATAACAACAAACTTGACTGAAACATAAAATGTGAATCAATGGTTGTTCCATATGTTCAGGAAGAAATTAAACTTTATTTTACAAGACAATGCGGAGAAAATTTCATATAATAAAATACAAAAGAAATAGTAAGTGATGTCATCAATTCTCTCATTTGCATCCCGACCGAATGTGCGTATAACTGTATATAAGCGAGACTTAAAAATGTCATAACGTTCTTACTTTACATGTGATTTTGATGAAATTTTTAGCGATATGCTTGTTAGATTTCTCTTTTTATTCAAATAAACTTTTTTGGATGGACTTATCCATGAACTTATGCAAGCATGATATTCGTTCAATATAAGTAGAAAACAATTGCCACTCATTCAAAGAAATTATTAAACAGAACATGTAGAAGGGGCGGTTTGTCTGTCCCCATCTTGGTTGAGGGGCCTTGGAATATTTAACCTGCGAACGATACGTACGGTTGTATAGCAGGTAAATGTTGTTTAATAATGTTTCATGAATTTCGTAAACTTTGCAGGAATGCTCAGTCAATGGGGTTCGAAGCTTCCGTGGAATGTAATTAAAAATGAATAGGTGCATTGGAGCGCGGTATACGTGGTTGGGCGTATCATTCTAGCTTGTTCTCTTCGTCACGACAAATTTACACTGGAATCTAAAATTTGCAAAGTAAAAGTGTTCGAATAGACCAGTTCGTAGTTGCTTCATGGGCAATTTTGGTCAAATGACCATTCATTTCTTTCATCATGATAGGCAGATTTCAAAGGAACATATTATGTAAGCTTGCCTTACAAAGCAGGATGAAGAAATTGAATAGACCAGGTGACTAAAATAGCACACCACTTATTTGTTACATTCCTACTTGGAATGCATATCGTAGCATGTTGCACAATGTACTTGACAAACTGTGAAATACCAGTCGTTCGTGGAAGCATTAGTTTTTTGTGGATGTAAATGAAAACGACAATTCAAAAGAATATATGAATAATCAAGACATCAAAGTTGGTGCTTACCTCATTAGATTTTAAAGCACCATGTCACTTTAGTACAAATTACCTTCTTCTGATCATGCGTAGAATCTTTTGATCAGCGCAGAAAAGGAACTACGAACTGGCTTATTCTTACAGTTTATGGTAAATCTGACTAACAAATTTAAGGGGGGGATGGGGGTTGCAAAAGTCTCACAGTTTTTCCAGAGTTTTTGCTCATCGAGTTTTATCTCTGATTTTTCAACTGTTCTGACTTGTCGCATAATACAGGCCACGAGTTCGGTTCATGTGTCACTGTTACTCTACAATAAACGATATGTTATGTCATTAGATTCTATTGAGTACGGAATTCTGCAAGTTTATTGATTTAGCATTTATAATAAAAACGGTCGGTCGGCTCCTAGTCGTCGGGCAAGCTATATCCATATGATATTTGTGGTTGGAAAGAGTCTTATTTTATGTATTACTAAATGAATATAATAGGTGTGAGGATTTTACAGAAATTACAGAACAGACCGGTTGGTTTATAAAGTGCCGGGGGGGGGGGGGGCTGATCGAAACCCATCAACCCGCCCCCCGCCCTCGGTGCGCCGCTGTGGTTTACTGATCTGCGGAGAGAACAGTGACCAGTTCAAAGTAAAACACCATCATTGATTAATTAAAACTGTACTATTTTGTCATTTTTCTTTTTGTTTATTTCCTTTTACTTGAGATTTCTTCAGCTGTTTTACATTTTCTGTTCCGTCTAGACTTGAGTTCATTTGCATTTCTTTTCAGTACTGTCCTTGCAGTCTGAACTTGGGTCATTTGAGTTTAATTATATTCAGTTGTCATTCATTCATTCTACTCTAAATGCCTTTCCTCTGATTCTCTTTTGTCATCTTCATTCCTTATTTCTCTATTCTCTCTTCAGGTGTTCCACTCATTCCATCCCTCACCTGACTCCTTAGTTTCTACTCCATTATTACATAATCACCAGACATCTTTGTCATCTCATCTCATTCCTTATTGGTCTATCTTATTAATTGGGTTCTTACATTTTAGTTCGATCCTTCCGTTTTATTTGGTTTGATTGGTTGTTAATTCTAATTTAAATATATATGCAAATTATACTATGATTCTGAGTTTACTGAGGCAAGGAAGCCCAGCAAATGAAACAGTGCACTACCAGACTCCTTCGGTTACAGTTCTAAATATTTTCGTCTCAGTTTCACTTATTTCATCTTCGGTTTGATGATTGAGTTTGTTGATTTAGAACTTCATATAATTTTCAACCCCCCAACATAATTTTTCAACCTTACAAAAAAAAATGCACTGAAATTATTTTATTTCCGTGCAAAATTGACAGTTGGGCACGAGATGGCGCTAGGCCAGTTTTGACGTCGACGAACATGGACTTCAATAGATAGATAGATACATTTTATTTTCACATGGTAAAAAACCCAAACAGATACAAAGTCTGATTTACATTGGGGCCGTGCCATTAATAAAATGTACAAAGTAAAAGGCACTCAAACTTACATGAATAAATACATAAAACATGACATACAATGATCTGTTATATGATTGTGATAAATTATTCAGAATATTTTAATGTTCCTTGCTAATTCAGACATGGTTGTCAATCTAGGGTGACGGAGGGGACAGCGGCATATCCCCAAAATTCTAAGGGCGTGGACACAACAGGCCACCCCTAATCATTTTATAAAATCTTGAATTTTGAATTTTTGCAGAATGAGCTCGAACGTACACCCCCGCTTCCCGAGGCGATAGATTGCAGATGCAAGATTATTTTGTGAAGCAAGCCAAAGAAGCAAATTCAGCAACTCAGATGATCTAGCCGCAATCAGCCCGGGGAATGAGGGAAGGATCATGCAAACGAAGGAACAATAAGAAACAATTAAGAAGCATGACAAGGGCGGAAGGAGAGATCCATCAATGACAATCAGGTAGATCAATACACCTGATTTGATGATGACGTGATAGAGAGATGAGAGTTGGAGGGGTGAAGGAGAAAGAGATAGCGAGATCAAGAAAGAGACATGAACCTTCAGAGCAGTTAGGCATACCATGATGTTGTAGTAGGTCCATGAGCATACCCATGGTCTCACGGGCCTAATCACTAGTGGCAGGCCCTAGATATTCATTCGAGCCAACCCATTGCTATTTTTTTTATTTTGATATGGCTGATTGACAAAGTGTATGCATATGATTGTCCATCTAACACTGATTCTATATTTGGTAATTACTGAACTTCCTTTTCCCTAATTGGGAAGAAATATCACCAATTGTGGACTATATTTTGACTGGCGGAAGGATTACGGCTATTTTGCTGTTTGAGTTGATGAATCTGCTCCCCCCGACGGTGTCTTCAAACACGCCAATTTATTTTTAAAATGAGCCGGTCGAGGGACCCTTTTCTGGTCAGATATGGATTGCCAGATATAAATCCTATCCACTGGTAGTAAACATTCGACCCCCGAATTTCATCCTTATTTTTTATGAATTTTTTAAAGTGCCAATTTAACACATGAGTCTATGGGGAATGAATTAGGCCTGTGAGACCTATAGGTAACCTTGACCATAGCCTATTACATAAGGAATCCTTAGTGGATGAAATACCTGCCCAACTCTTCAGTAGCAGATTGTTTTTCTAGTAGACATGTTTCAATCATCAAGAGGTCCAAAAACTGAACTTCATGGCTATACAAGGCTACATAGGGGGTATACTACAGGTACAATGTAACAAGTTGTTATTAGTAACTAACTCTTGTGTTTGTGTACCTAGGCTAGGCTGTGTAGGCTGTGCGTGTGTTGTGCACTGGGTTGCTTGCATGTTGTCGTGTGTTTTCGTATACCGACGAGTGTTAAGGCCATAAACCGCAAATTGCACCTAAACCGCAAATCGCCGCCTAAGCTTGTAGAAAAAAAGTATTTTTGAAACGAAGGACCTTGGATGAGTGGTTTCACTCCCCTGGTAACATTTAGTATTAAAGTTTGTAAATTTTTGAAAATAAGCTACTATTACTACTACTACTACTACTACTACTACTACTACTACTACTCCTATACTACTACTACTACTACTACTACTACTACTACTACTACTACTACTACTACTACTACTACTACTACTACTCCTACTCCTACAACTACTCCTACTACTACTACTACTACTACTACTACTACTACTACTACTACTACTACTACTACTACTACTACTACTACTCTTACTGCTACTACTACTTCTACTACTGCTACTGCTACTCCTACTACTACTACTACTACTACTACTACTACTCCTACTACTACTCCTACTACTACTCCTACTACTACTACTACTACTACTACTACTACTACTACTACTACTACTACTACTACTACTACTAAAACTACTACTACTACTACTACTCTTACTGCTACTACTACTTCTACTACTCCTACTACTACTACTACTACTACTACTACTACTACTACTCCTACTCCTACTACTACTCCTCCTACTACTACTACTACTACTACTACTACTACTACTACTACTACTACTACTAAAACTACTACTACTACTACTCTTACTGCTACTACTACTACTACTACTACTACTACTAAAATTACTACTACTACTACTCCTCTTACTGCTACTACTACTCCTATATACTACTACTACTACTACTACTCCTACTACTACTACTACTACTACTCCTACTACTACTACTACTAAAACTACTACTATACTACTACTACTACTACTCCTACTACTACTACTACTACTACTACTACTACTACTACTACTACTACTACTACTACTACTCCTACTCCTACTCCTACTACTACTACTACTACTACTACTACTAAAACTACTACTACTACTACTACTCTTACTGCTACTACTACTACTACTACTACTACTACTACTACTAAAACTACTACTACTACTACTCCTCTTACTGCTACTACTACTTCTACTATACTGCTACTCCTACTACTACTACTACTCCTACTCCTACTACTACTCCTACTATACTACTACTAAAACTACTACTACTACTACTACTACTACTACTACTAAAACTACTCCTACTACTACTACTATACTCCTACTACTACTCCTACTACTACTACTACTAAAACTACTACTACTACTACTACTACTACTACTACTACTACTACTACTACTACTACTACTACTCCTACTCCTACTCCTACTACTACTCCTACTACTACTACTACTACTACTACTACTACTACTACTACTACTACTACTCCTACTACTACTACTACTACTAAAACTACTACTACTACTACTCTTACTGCTACTACTACTAATCTTACTGCTACTACTAATTCTACTACTGCTACTCCTACTACTACTACTACTACTACTACTACTACTACTATACTCCTACTACTACTACTACTACTATTACTACTAAAACTACTACTACTACTCTTACTGCTACTACTACTTCTACTACTGCTACTCCTACTACTATACTACTACTAAAACTACTACTACTACTACTACTACTACTACTACTACTACTACTACTACTACTACTCCTACTCCTACTACTACTCCTACTACTACTACTACTACTACTACTACTACTCTTACTGCTACTACTACTTCTACTACTGCTACTCCTACTACTACTACTACTACTATTTCGTACTGATTATGACTATAATAATATGAGTACATGGCTTCATTACCCTCGTAACATTTTGTATTAAAGTTTTAAAAAGATTATAATAAATATTTAAAAAATTATTTATAGCGATTCTTTCTTTATTTTCCGCCTTTCATTTCTTCCCTTTTCCTTTGCTTAAACCTACAGGCGTTAGATTATACTAGGGGAGAATTAGGGATACACAAAAAAAAAACACAAAAAACACACACAAAAAACGGCACTATGTACAGCCCAAGTTGCCCAACTCCCACCATAACCAAGAGTCCAAAACCAACAAACAAGAAGAACAATAATGATAGCCTTTTAGGGCCCCATGGGAGACCAACTTTATGTTAAATGAGCACCCTGGTAAAATATTTAAATAAATAAACAAATAAATAAATACGTGTATCAACAAAGGGATCAACAACAACATTTCTCATAAAAATGAGATCAGCGCCCTAGTTCTAATTCCTCGCTCTTCAACCTCTATCCTTCTGCGATTTATGTTTGCCGCCCTTTGGGTGTTTTTTTTTGTGTATCCCTAATTCTCCCCTAGTATAATCTAACGCCTGTAGGTTTAAGCAATGGAAAAGGAAAAGGGAAGAAATGAAATGCGGAAAATAAAGAAAGAATCGCTATAAATAATTTTTTAAATATTTATTATAATCTTTTTAAAACTTTAATACAAAATGCTACGAGGGTAATGAAGCCATGTACTCATATTATTATAGTCATAATCAGTACGAAATAGTAGTAGTAGTAGTAGTAGTAGGAGTAGCAGTAGTAGAAGTAGTAGTAGCAGTAAGAGTAGTTTTAGTAGTAGTAGTAGTAGTAGTAGTAGTAGTAGTAGTAGTAGTAGTAGTAGGAGTAGTAGTAGGAGTAGGAGTATAGTAGTAGGAGTAGGAGTAGTAGTAGTAGTAGGAGTAGCAGTAGTAGAAGTAGTAGTAGTAGTTTTAGTAGTAGTAGTAGTAGTAGTAGTAGCAGTAAGAGTAGTAGTAGTAGTAGTAGTAGCAGTAAGAGTAGTAGTAGTTTTAGTAGTAGTAGTAGTAGTAGTAGTAGTAGTAGTAGTAGGAGTAGTAGTAGGAGTAGTAGTAGTAGTAGTAGTAGTAGTAGAGTAGGAGTAGCAGTAGTAGAAGTAGTAGTAGCAGTAAGAGTAGTAGTAGTAGTTTTAGTAGTAGTAGTAGTAGTAGGAGTAGTAGTAGTAGTAGTAGTAGTAGTAGTAGTAGTAGTAGTAGAAGTAGTAGTAGTAGTTTTAGTAGTAGTAGTAGTAGTAGTAGCAGTAAGAGTAGTAGTAGTAGCAGTAAGAGTAGTAGTAGTAGTAGTTTTAGTAGTAGTAGTAGTAGTAGTAGTAGTAGTAGTAGGAGTAGTAGTAGGAGTAGTAGTAGTAGTAGTAGTAGGAGTAGCAGTAGTAGAAGTAGTAGTAGTAGTAGTTTTAGTAGTAGTAGTAGTAGTAGTAGCAGTAAGAGTAGTAGTAGTAGTAGTAGCAGTAAGAGTAGTAGTAGTAGTTTTAGTAGTAGTAGTAGTAGTAGTAGGAGTAGTAGTAGGAGTAGGAGTAGTAGTAGTAGTAGTAGTAGTAGTAGTAGTAGTAGTAGTAGTAGTAGTAGTAGTAGTAGTAGTAGAGTAGGAGTAGGAGTAGTAGAAGTAGTAGTAGCAGTAAGAGTAGTAGTAGTAGTTTTAGTAGTAGTAGTAGTAGCAGTAGCAGTAGTAGAAGTAGTAGTAGCAGTAAGAGTAGTAGTAGTAGTTTTAGTAGTAGTAGTAGTAGTAGTAGTAGTAGTAGTAGTAGGAGTAGTAGGAGTAGGAGTAGTAGTAGTAGTAGTAGTAGTAGTAGTAGTAGTAGGAGTAGCAGTAGTAGAAGTAGTAGTAGCAGTAAGAGTAGTAGTAGTAGCAGTAAGAGTAGTAGTAGTAGTAGTTTTAGTAGTAGTAGTAGTAGGAGTAGTAGGAGTAGTAGGAGTAGTAGGAGTAGTAGTAGTAGTAGTAGTAGTAGTAGTAATAGTATAGGGGTAGTAGTAGTGGTAGTAGTAGTAGTAATAGTAGCTTATTTTCAAAAATTTTCAAACTTTAATACTAAATGTTACCAGGGGAGTGAAACCACTCATCCAAGGTCCTTCGTTTCAAAAATACTTTTTTCTACAAGCTTAGGCGGCGATTTGCGGTTTAGGTGCAATTTGCGGTTTAGGGCCTTAACAGACGAGCGCTGCTGTAAATCGTGTATTGCACCCATCACGAGATAAAGTACACATTAGATAGGCCTTGCATCAATTGCGCTTGTGAAATTGGTTCATGGGGAAGGGAATGAGAAGAGAAAAACTTTAGAATTTGGCTGAAGAGTGATGGATTCAAGAGGGAGGGGGGGGGGGGGAGAAAAGCATAGTTAGTAGGCCTATGTGGGGGGGGGGGCTGAGAATGAGTTCTACTGCTAATCTTGTTCAACTTTTACTGACTTCTAGCCAGACTAGCCCCCATCCATTTAGAATACAAGCCATCTAACCCCCTGCCTCTTTCTCTTACACCCTGGCTTGGGCCCTTGTCATAGGAAGATGTGAATGTATAGTATGCTTGTATGTTGATTCTCATTTCTTTTTATTGTTATCTAATTAAACTCATGTGAATCTGGTATTTATATTGTGGGCAGATCTTGAATCCAGATATGCACTCTATTCATAATCATATCTACAATTTGCATTATAGGATTTGGGCCCTAACATTGCATCCATTGATTGAGCTACATATAGGCATGTAGGATGTATGTAAATCCATAGGGCACTAGACATTAGAAGTAACATTAGAAATGGTCATTACATAACACATCTGTATATTTCATGCATTTCTTTGTGGTAAAGTGAGTGTACAGATGTTAAAGAAAAGCCAGGAAGGTAAATTAAAAATAAACCTTCATGTGCCATACATTACAGGTCTCACGGGCCTAATCACTAGTGGCAGGCCCTAGATATTCATTCGAGCCAACCCATTGCTATTTTTTTTATTTTGATATGGCTGATTGACAAAGTGTATGCATATGATTGTCCATCTAACACTGATTCTATATTTGGTAATTACTGAACTTCCTTTTCCCTAATTGGGAAGAAATATCACCAATTGTGGACTATATTTTGACTGGCGGAAGGATTACGGCTATTTTGCTGTTTGAGTTGATGAATCTGCTCCCCCGACGGTGTCTTCAAACACGCCAATTTATTTTTAAAATGAGCCGGTCGAGGGACCCTTTTCTGGTCAGATATGGATTGCCAGATATAAATCCTATCCACTGGTAGTAAACATTCGACCCCCGAATTTCATCCTTATTTTTTATGAATTTTTTAAAGTGCCAATTTAACACATGAGTCTATGGGGAATGAATTAGGCCTGTGAGACCCCATTGAACCCACTAAAGGCGACATCGTTAAGTTTGATTTGGGCGCGCGACGCTGTGCATCGCAACAGAACAAAAGCACAATATAGCATCAATGTCTCAATAAGAAATAAAATAGAATGACTACCATGGTCCAATGCAGGCTCGTATTCTGCGTGCCGGAGGAAGACCCGACCTGTTTTTGGCACCCCTGTGTACATTTCTAAAATGGCGCACCCTCTTCACCATATAGGTGGCTTAAGCATGCGGGTTCATTGAACTATCTTATTTCATGATCACATGAAAAAGGGCAATGAGAGACCACCTTACACGTGTTCATAAAATAAAATCCATGAATTTGATTTAATACTACTCTCGTCTGTCTGATTTACTTATCGATAGGCATAGAATATTTAAGCACTTTGGAATCTCTGTCAACCACACTACCTTCTTACATTTCTTCATTATTTCAGCAACAAAGATCTACATACTCTCTTCTTTCTGAAGCTGCTCCTTCCTATGTCATTCCAAAAATCCAGAAAACAGGCCGATTTCAACTTCTTTCAATCTCTTGCCCCCCGGTCTATGGAACAAACTCCCTCTATCTCTTCGAAACCTCTCTTCTCTTGACCTCCTCAAAAAAATCTCAAAACACACTTCTAATCATAAACCTTAACTTGTCTTAAGCAATCAACAGCGCTTTGTATCCTCTGGACAAAGCGCTATATAATTCCAATTATTATTATTTTTATTTCAATTTCGTTTCTCATCAGAGTCGGCCCTATACTAGAATTATGTGAGCGGGATCTGTAATTTCATGTGATTTACAATCCTTTATATTATTGATAACCAACGAACATAGAGGGCAGCAACACGCTTGTGTGTTGCTGCCCTCTACGTTCGTTGTTGATAACCTATTGGAAATGATGCAATCTCGAAAGCAATTGACACAATCTCCTCATCAGTGGCGTTGCTAGGGTTTATTCAGCAGGAGGGGGGGGGGGGGCACTAAGGGGCTTTGAACTTTTGTAGTTGCACAGTTTTTATGGGGATAGTCCTACAGACCGTATAGTTTAAGAAAATCTTATACATAGTTCTATTCTGAAAACGTGATGATGTATCTCACAAGGCCTATGCAATAATGCAAGCAAGAGCGTCGCTAGGCCTTTTCCAAGGGGGGGGGGGGGGTCTAACTATATCTTGCGAATACGAAGCAAGGGATCATTTTCTTAATATGTCATGTATTCAAATCTAAAAAATAATATTCTGAGCAGTTATTTTGTAATTTCATGTTTATCTCTGTAAACATGAAATTTTTAATTATGCCTACTGACCTGCAAACTAACCCGTTTGCAGAGGAAAAGAATATAATACATATCTCACCAATCAAATAACACGAGCGCGATATTGTTAGTATGTCGACATGAAATGGACATTCTGAGCACCTGTTTAACCGTAAATGAATAGGATGGGTAAAGGCCTAACTTATTAATGCAAGAGCGAAGCGCGAACTGAAATTTTGATTTTCCGAACGACATTCAGCACTTTTTGTCATCGTAAAAAATTTGTGTATCTAATGGCTCAGTTACATTTCCCCTACGGCGGCCATACGGCGAGTCGAAAACAGCCGTTTTAACCCTTTTTTGTACCAGCTACAGGGGGTTTTAATAAAAATTTTCGATTCACTGTACGGCCGCTGTTGGGGAAATGTGATTGCAGCATAACTTTACATACGAGCGCGAAGCGCGAGCTGAATTCATTAATATACCGACCAAAAAAGGACCTATTAATGGCTGTTTGCAGTGGCTCATGAATAGAATATAGATATCACCAGTCTAATAATGCAAGCGCATGCAAAGCGTAAGCTGAAATTTTGTTAGATTCTGATCGAAAAAATGGACAGGTTAACCACATTTTGCAATCAAAAATAGGATGGGATATCTAATCAATAGGTTAAATCGAGCGGGAAGCGAGAGCTGATTTTTTTTATTTTTATATTTATAACTAAAAATCGGGCAGTTCGAGCACTTTTTAATAAAAATATGGTATGGAGAGCGAAGATCGCTCAGTTGGTAAAGCGTCTACCTGTCGAACCAAAGATCGTAGGTTCGAGTCCACCCAGATGGATGACTGAAGCCAGTGCATTGTGTGTAAACGTCTCTCCCCTTTTCCAGAGATGTAGGCTATGTTACAGTGGAAAACACTCCGTCCCTCCGATAGGCGGTTAAACAGTGGCCCGTGTATAGGAGAGTCGCCCCCTTTGCACATTAAAACCCACTGCACTATTCGTATAAGAGGAGGGGGAAACCCAGGTGTAGTGGTCCACTTGCACTACCCAATCAGTATATCGAGAGGAGAGACCTGCGGGTCACAGTGTTACAGCTCGATTTTCGCTTCCCAGGCACAGGTGATGCCAAAACAAATAATAATAATAATAACAATAATAATAAATACTCTAACGCAACGAGCAGCTGATTTTTTTTTATTTTCCATTATGAAAACATAATTTAGAACAAACTGGGTATATAATCAAAGAGTATATGCGATCACAAAATGCTGATACTCCTATGGAAAAACGGTCATTCTAAGTAATTTTTGTAAATCATGAACATGATAGGTATCTAACGAAACTACTGATGTGAGCGCGAAGCGTGAGTTGATAAAATTGTGATTACTTCTTAACGGTTTAAGGACGCGTTTAATAAAGAACACAGTTTTAGAGCGTGGAGCGCGAGCTGACATTTTTTGGGGTATGAATTTAGACTCCAAGGATATTCGATTCAATGTAACCTTGAGCAGTGTGGGTATATGAGTAAAAAAAGAAATGGTTCTAGCGAGGAGCACGAGATGATTTCTTTCATTTTGCGACATTAAAACTGGACATTATAAGCACCTTTTCAATCCTAAGTATATTGGGTATCTAATGAAACAATGTGAGCGCGAAGAGCAAGCTTAAATGTTTGATATTATGACCTAACAACTGGATATTCTAAGTACTTTTTTAATATAAAGATCAAGCTATTAGATGTATCTTATCTTATGAAGACGTTAAGCCTCGCTCACATTATGCAATCTGTTGCGATCCGAATTTCAAAGAAATTCTAATAACATTTGATATGAAAATTTCATCCAATAAAATCTTTCCGATATCTTTCAGAATAATTTCAGGACTACTGCAATCAAAATTCAGTCAAGTTCTAGCCTCCTTGAATGAATAAAAACAAATTCAAATCCAAATCGTAATGACGTCATCATCGACTGCGTCTAGAAGCTGATTTGAACTTTTCTCCGACCACAGAGCTTGCCGCAAAGTAAAAATAGGATTTATTACATTTGTATTTCTATCATGACGCCGAACCTTAAAATAAATTTATTTTACCTCTTGGAATTTTCATATCTAATGCAAAATGCGAATTGTCAAATCGCGTCGCAACGAATCGCACGAGTGAGCCGGGCTTTACCCAGATGTGGGTACACCTCCATTGATGGCTGCAGGATTGGTAGTGGGGAGAGGATTAAATGGCTTCCCCATAAAACGTGTGAATACCTACATCATTTTGCACGAAATTTGTGCATGAAAACTTTCCTTTTCATTATTAAAATACATATTCCATTATGATGACCTAGTTTCCTTCCGCTCACCCCTGTTCAGATTTCTTTAAAAAAAATATGCGCCTGCAGTGTCAAGTTTTCAGATCGGAAAATAACAGGTATTTAATAAAACAACTGATGAGAGCGCGAAGTTTGAGCTGAAAATATTCATTTTCCGATTAGAAAAGTTGATATTCGAAGTACTTTTTGTAACCATGAAGACAGTGGGTATATAGCTGATCAAAATAACGATTGAAATAAAACGTGAAATGATATACTGACTTGATAACTCCTTTTCTTATTGTTTTTTGTTCTCTCTTTTCTCCTTTTTTTTCCTAACGGCATTAGGGGGATGGGGGCGGCCGCTTTGCCCCCTGGATCGGCCTATGCATACTGACATGAAAGAAATATTTTTAAGGACTTATGAACGTGGATTCATGGAAAGGATACGTAACTCACCAATAAAATATTTGTAGCGCGAGCTGAGCTTTATTATTCAGCACATTTTTGTAATCCTGAACAGGATTCCTAAATAATATGAAACGGGATATTTTCCGCCGCATTTAAATCTTTTGGGCAGGACATGTATGTCGAACATCAATTCGACGCCCCTAGGACAAAGATAAATTCAGTGCTGGCCCCTCTGCTGAACATCAATTCGGTGTCCCCCTAAGTTGGACATCAATTTGGCGCCCCAAATGTCGCACATAAAGTCGGCGACCTCTAGGTCCATCATCAATACTGCGCCCGACATCAATTCAGCGCTCCTAAGTAGAAAATCAATTCTGCGCCCCTGCTATGCCAAACCTCAATTCGGTGTTCCCTTGGTTGAACATTGATTTGGCTCCCCCTAAGTCGAACATAAATTGGGCGCCCCCTATGTCGGCCCTCAATTTGCCCCTCTTAAGTCCAACATAAATTTAGCGCCCTGAGGTCGAATATAGATTCGGCAACCCCCATGTCAAACATCAATTTGGCGCTAAAGGTCGAACATCGATTCGGCGCCCCCCTATGTCGAACATAAAATTCAGTGCCCCTAAGTTGAACATAAATTCAATTCGGTCCCCCTATGTCGAGCATTAATTCGGTGTCCCCCCTATGTCGAGCATCAATTCGGCGCCCCCCATGTCAAATATCGATTCGGCGCCCTCTAGGTCGAACATAAATTCGGCACCCCCTATGCCGAACATCAGTTCAATGCCCCTTAGGTCTAACATAAATTTAGCACTCCAAGAACCAACATAAATTTGACGCCCCCTATGTCGAGCATCAATTCGGTGCCCTGGTATGTCGAGCATCAATTCGGCGCCCCCAGGTTGAACTTCAGTTCGGCGCCTCTTCAGGTCAAAAAGTGATTCGGCACCCCCTATATCGAGCATCAGTCCGCCCCCTCTTATGTCGAACCTCAATTCGGTGACCCCCAAGGTTGAGCATAGATTCGGCGCCCCTTAAGTCGAACATAAATTTGACCCCCCTATGTCGACCATAAATTCGGTTCCCCTTTGTCGACCATCAATCCGGCCCCCTAGGTCTAACATTAATTTGGCACCCCCTAGGTAGAACATCGATTCAGCCCCCCGTATATCGAGTATCTATCTATCTATCTACCATCAATTCACCCCTAAGTCGAACATATATTGGGCGCCCCCTTATGTCCGCCCTCAATTCGCCCCTCTTAAGCCCAACATAAATTTGGCGCCCTGAGGTCGAATATAAATTCGGCAACCCCCATGTCAAACATCAATTCGGCGCCCCCTTATGTCGAACATAAATTCAGTGCCCCTAAGTTGAACATAAATTCAATTTGGGCCCCCTATGTCGAGCATTAATTCGTTGTCCCCCCTATGTCGAGCATCAATTCGGCGCCCTCTAGGTCGAACATAAATTCGGCACCCCCTATGCCGAACATCAATTCAATGCCCCTTAGGTCTAACATAAATTTGACGCCCCCTATGTCGAGCATCAATTCGGTGCCCTGGTATGTCGAGCATCAATTAGGCGCCCCCCAGGTTGAACATCGATTCAGCCCCCCGTATATCGAGTATCTATCTATCTATCTACCATCAATTCACCCCCCTAAGTCGAACATATATTGGGCGCCCCCTTATGTCCGCCCTCAATTCGCCCCTCTTAAGCCCAACATAAATTTGGCGCCCTGAGGTCGAATATAAATTCGGCAACCCCCATGTCAAACATCAATTCGGCGCCCCCTTATGTCGAACATAAATTCAGTGCCCCTAAGTTGAACATAAATTCAATTTGGGCCCCGATGTCGAGCATTAATTCGTTGTCCCCCCTATGTCGAGCATCAATTCGGCGCCCTCTAGGTCGAACATAAATTCGGCACCCCCTATGCCGAACATCAATTCAATGCCCCTTAGGTCTAACATAAATTTGACGCCCCCTATGTCGAGCATCAATTCGGTGCCCTGGTATGTCGAGCATCAATTCGGCGCCCCCCCAGGTTGAACATCGATTCAGCCCCCGTATATTGAGTATCTATCTATCTATCTACCATCAATTCACCCCCCTAAGTCGAACATATATTGGGCGCCCCCTTATGTCCGCCCTCAATTCGCCCCTCTTAAGCCCAACATAAATTGGCGCCCTGAGGTCGAATATAAATTCGGCAACCCCCATGTCAAACATCAATTCGGCGCCCCCTTATGTCGAACATAAATTCAGTGCCCCTAAGTTGAACATAAATTCAATTTGGGCCTCCTATGTCGAGCATTAATTTGTTGTCCCCCCTATGTCGAGCATCAATTCGGCGCCCTCTAGGTCGAACATAAATTCGGCACCCCCTATGCCGAACATCTATTCAATGTCCCTTAGGTCTAACATAAATTTGACGCCCCCTATGTCGAGCATCAATTCGGTGCCCTGGTATGTCGAGCATCAATTAGGCGCCCCCCAGGTTGAACATCGATTCAGCCCCCCGTATATCGAGTATCTATCTATCTACCAGCAATTCACCCCCTAAGTCGAACATATATTGGGCGCCCCTTATGTCCGCCCTCAATTCGCCCCTCTTAAGCCCAACATAAATTTGGCGCCCTGAGGTCGAATATAAATTCGGCAACCCCCATGTCAAACATCAATTCGGCGCCCCCTTATGTCGAACATAAATTCAGTGCCCCTAAGTTGAACATAAATTCAATTTGGGCCCCCTATGTCGAGCATTAATTCGTTGTCCCCCCTATGTCGAGCATCAATTCGGCGCCCTCTAGGTCGAACATAAATTCGGCACCCCCTATGCCGAACATCAATTCAATGCCCTTTAGGTCTAACATAAATTTGACGCCCCCTATGTCGAGCATCAATTCGGTGCCCTGGTATGTCGAGCATCAATTCGGCGCCCCCCAGGTTGAACATCGATTCAGCCCCCCGTATATCGAGTATCTATCTATCTACCAGCAATTCACCCCCTAAGTCGAACATATATTGGGCGCCCCCTTATGTCCGCCCTCAATTCGCCCCTCTTAAGCCCAACATAAATTTGGCGCCCTGAGGTCGAATATAAATTCGGCAACCCCCATGTCAAACATCAATTCGGCGCCCCCTTATGTCGAACATAAATTCAGTGCCCCTAAGTTGAACATAAATTCAATTTGGGCCCCCTATGTCGAGCATTAATTCGTTGTCCCCCCTATGTCGAGCATCAATTCGGCGCCCTCTAGGTCGAACATAAATTCGGCACCCCCTATGCCGAACATCAATTCAATGCCCTTTAGGTCTAACATAAATTTGACGCCCCCTATGTCGAGCATCAATTCGGTGCCCTGGTATGTCGAGCATCAATTCGGCGCCCCCCAGGTTGAACATCGATTCAGCCCCCCGTATATCGAGTATCTATCTATCTACCATCAATTCACCCCCCTAAGTCGAACATATATTGGGCGCCCCCTTATGTCCGCCCTCAATTCGCCCCTCTTAAGCCCAACATAAATTTGGCGCCCTGAGGTCGAATATAAATTCGGCAAACCCCATGTCAAACATCAATTCGGCGCCCCTTATGTCGAACATAAATTCAGTGCCCCTAAGTTGAACATAAATTCAATTTGGGCCCCGATGTCGAGCATTAATTCGTTGTCCCCCCTATGTCGAGCATCAATTCGGCGCCCTCTAGGTCGAACATAAATTCGGCACCCCCTATGCCGAACATCAATTCAATGCCCCTTAGGTCTAACATAAATTTGACGCCCCCTATATCGAGCATCAATTCGGTGCCCTGGTATGTCGAGCATCAATTCGGCGCCCCCCAGGTTGAATATCGATTCAGCCCCCCGTATATCGAGTATCTATCTATCTATCTACCATCAATTCACCCCCCTAAGTCGAACATATATTGGGCGCCCCCTTATGTCCGCCCTCAATTCGCCCTCTTAAGCCCAACATAAATTTGGCGCCCTGAGGTCGAATATAAATTCGGCAACCCCCATGTCAAACATCAATTCGGCGCCCCCTTATGTCGAACATAAATTCAGTGCCCCTAAGTTGAACATAAATTCAATTTGGGCCCCCTATGTCGAGCATTAATTTGTTGTCCCCCCTATGTCGAGCATCAATTCGGCGCCCTCTAGGTCGAACATAAATTCGGCACCCCTATGCCGAACATCTATTCAATGTCCCTTAGGTCTAACATAAATTTGACGCCCCCTATGTCGAGCATCAATTCGGTGCCCTGGTATGTCGAGCATCAATTAGGCGCCCCCCAGGTTGAACATCGATTCAGCCCCCCGTATATCGAGTATCTATCTATCTACCAGCAATTCACCCCCCTAAGTCGAACATATATTGGGCGCCCCCTTATGTCCGCCCTCAATTCTCCCTCTTAAGCCCAACATAAATTTGGCGCCCTGAGGTCGAATATAAATTCGGCAACCCCCATGTCAAACATCAATTCGGCGCCCCCTTATGTCGAACATAAATTCAGTGCCCCTAAGTTGAACATAAATTCAATTTGGGCCCCCTATGTCGAGCATTAATTCGTTGTCCCCCCTATGTCGAGCATCAATTCGGCGCCCTCTAGGTCGAACATAAATTCGGCACCCCCTATGCCGAACATCAATTCAATGCCCCTTAGGTCTAACATAAATTTGACGCCCCCTATGTCGAGCATCAATTCGGTGCCCTGGTATGTCGAGCATCAATTCGGCGCCCCCCAGGTTGAACTTCAGTTTGGCGCCTCTTCAGGTCAAAAAGTGATTCGGCACCCCCTATATCGAACATCAGTCCGCCCCTCTTATGTCGAACCTCAATTCGGTGACCCCCAAAGTTGAATATAGATTCGGCGCCCCTTAAGTCGAACATAAATTTGACCCCCCTATGTCGACCATAAATTCGGTTCCCCTTTGTCGACCATCGATCCGGCCCCCTAGGTCTAACATTAATTTGGCACCCCCTAGGTAGAACATCAATTCGGCGCCCCCTAGATTAAAAATGAATTTTGCACCTCCCTTGTCGAACATCCAGCACCCCCTAGATCAAACGTCACGTCAGCACTCCCCATATGTTGAATATAAATTCAGCATCCCCTCTAGGCCAAACATAAATTTGGCTCCCCAGGTCGAACATAATTTCGGCACTCTATGTCTAACATCGATTTGGCGCCAAAGGTCGAACGTAAGTTCGATGCCCCTCCTCCTGTGCCGACCATCGACACAGCACTCCTAGGTCGAAGATGGATTTGCCCCCCCCGGTAGAACAGCAATTTGGCGCCCTCGAGATCGAACGTAAATTCGACACCCCCTAGGTTAAACATAAATTCTCCGCCCCTAGGTGGAACAAACGTTCGGCCCCCCAGGTGAACACAAGTCCGGCCCCTGCTATGTCAAACATCAATTCGGTGCCCCCAGTGTCGAACATAGATTCGGCACCCCCTCGGTTGAATATAGATTCACCCCCCTTTGTTCACCATCACTCCGCCCCCAAGGTCGAACATTGATTCATTGTCCCCTAGGTCCAACATCAATTCAGCATCCCTTAGTAGATCATCAATTTGGTGTCCTTATGTCGAACAGAAATTCAATGCCCCCTAGGTCGAACATTAGTTTGGCCCCTCCTGCAATATCGAACTTCAATGCAGTGCCCCCCAGGTTGAACAAAAATTCAGTGGCTCCTCTATGTCGACCATCTTTTAGACCCCCCTCCAGGTCGAACATGGATTTGGCACCCCCTCAGATAGAACATCAATTCAGCGCCCCTAGTTTGAACATGCATTTGGCCCCCCTGCTATGTCGAATTTCAATTCGGTGCCGTCTATATTGAACATAGATTTGGCGCCCCCTAAGTCGAACATTAATTCGGCACGCCCCCTATGTCAACCATCAATTCGACCCCCTAGGTCGGACATCGATTCGGCGGCCCCTAGGTAAAACATCGAATCGGCACCCCTAAGGCGAACATAGATTCGTCGCCCCCCTAATTCGAACATTAATTTAGTGCCCCCTGTTCCAGCTTAAATTTGGCGCCCCCTTAATTGAAAATAAATTCGGCCCCCTATATCGAGCATTAATTCGGTGCCCCCACCAATGTTGAGCATCACTTCGGTGCCCACCCCCTCTCCCAGGTTGAACATTAGTTTGGCCTCCACCCCCGTCAAACACCAAATCGGCGCCCAAAACTTCGAACATGAATTTTGCCTTTCCCCCTATGTCATGCATCAATTCAACGCCACCTTTGTCAAACATAGATTCGGCACCCTCAATGGCGAATATAAATTCTGCATCCCCCTATGTTGAGCATTTATCCAGCACCCCCTAGATCAAACGTCAAGTCGGCGCTCCCCCTATGTTGAATATAAATTCAGCATCCCTCTATGTCGAACATAACTTCTGCGCCCCCTAGGCCTAACATAAATTTGGCTCCCCCAGGTCGAACATCATTTCGGCACTCTGTCTAACTTCGATTTGGCGCCAAAGGTCGAACGTAAAGTCGATGCCCCTTCCCCTATGCCGACCATCAATTCGGCCCTCCCAGTTCGAAGATGGATTTGCCCCTCTCCCCTAGGTAGAACAGCAACTTGGCGCCCTCTAGATCGAGCGTGAATTCGACACCCCTGGGTTGAACATAAGTCCGGCCCCTGCTATGTCGATCCTCAATATGGTGCCCCCAAGTTTAAATATAGATTCACCTCCCCTATGTCGACCATCACTCCGGTCCCCAAGGTCGAACATTGATTCATTGTCCCCTAGGTCCAACATCAATTCAGCTCCTCTAAGTAGATCATCAATTTGATGCCTTAATGTCGAACATTGATATCGTGCCAAAGGTCGATCGTAAATTCGATGCCCCCCTTGGTCGAACATAAATTTGCCCCCCCAGGTCGAACATTAGTTTGGCCCCCTATCCAATGTCGAACCTCAATTCGATGCTCCCTCCCCCCCCTTGGTTCAACATATATTCAGCGGCCCCTCTATACCGACCATCTTTTCGACCTCCTCCAGGTCGAAAATGGATTGGGAACCCCCCCTAAATAGAACATCAATTCAGCGCCCCTAGTTTGAACATAAATTCGGCACCCCACCTATGTTGAATATAAATTCGGCATCCCCCTATGTCAAACACCGATTCGACACTTCTTAAGTCAAACATCAAGTCGGCACACCCCCAATGTTGAATATAAATTCAGCATCCCCTCTAGGTCGAAAATAAATTTTGCGCCCCCTAGGCTGAACTTAAAATAGGCCCAAATGCTATGTCGAACCTTAATTCGGCACCCCCGAGGTCGAACATAAATTCGGCCCCCCCTCTTATGTCACTCCTAAATTCGGTGCCCCCAAAGGTTGGACATAGATTCGGCGCCCCTTAAGTCGAACATAAATTCGACCCCCCTATGTCGACCATGAATTTGGTCCTCCTGTGTCGACCATCGATCTGGCCCCCTAGGTCTGACATAAATTTGGCACCCCTAGGTAGAATATCAATTCGGCTCCCCTTAGATTGTCATAAATTTTGCACCTCCCTTGTCGAACATTAATTTGGCGCCCTAGGTCGAACATCGATTCAGCCCCTCGTATATCGAGTATTGATTCGGCACCCTAAGTAGAACGTCGATTTGACACGGCCCAAATGAAAATCAGACTCTATATCTGTTTGGTTTTTTACCGTGTGAAAATAAAAATTATCTATCTACCATAAATTCATCCCTCTAGGTCGAACATAAATTTGGCGTCCCTGCCATGTCGAACCTCGATTCGGTGCTCCCCCTAGGTTGAACATAAATTCAGCGGCCCCTCTTTGCCGACCGTCTTTTCGACCCCCAGGTCGAACATAGATTTGGCATCCCTTAGATAGAACAGCGCCCCTAGTTTGAACATAAATTTGGCCCCCTGCTATGTCGAATTTCAAATCGGTGCTTCCTATGTTCAAAATAGATTTGGCTCCCCTAAGTCAAACATGAATTTGGCACGCCCCCTATGCTGAATATAAAATCAGCATCCCCTCTAGGTCGAAAATAAATTTTACGCCCTTTTGGGCCGAACATAAATTTGGCCCCCCTGCTATGTCGAACATCAATTCGACACCCCCTAGGTCGAACATAAATTCGGCCCCCCTATGTCAACTTTCAATTAGACCCCCTAGGTCGAACATCGATTTGGCGGCCCCTAGGTAAAACATCGAACCGGCACCCCAATGACGAATATAAATTCGTCGCTCTTCTATTTCGAACATTAATTTAGTACCCCCTGTTCCAACCTAAATTTGGCGCCCCCTTAATTGAAAATAAATTCGGCCCCCTATATCGAGCATTAATTCGGTGCCCGCCCTATGTTGAGCATCACTTCGGCCCCCCATCTCGCAGGTTGAACATCAGTTTGCCCCCCCCCCGTCAAAAATCGAATCGGCGCCCAATACTTCGAACATGAACTTTGCGTTCCCCCTATGTCGAACATCAATTCAACGGCACCTTTGCCACACATAAATTCGGCACCCTCAATGTCGAGTATAAATTCTGCATTCCCTTAGTTTAGCATTAATCAAGCGCCCCTAGATCAAACGTCAAGCCGGCACTCCCCCTATGTTGAATATAAATTCAGCATCCCCTCTATGTCGAACATAAAGTTGGCTCCCCCAGGACGAACATCAGTTCGGCACTTTATGTCGATTTGGCGCCAAAGGTCGAAGGTAAATTCGATGCCCCTCCCCCTATGCCGACCTTCAATACGGCCCTCCTAGCTCGAAGATGGATTGCCCCCCCCATTGGTAGAACAGCAATTTGGCGCCCCCTAGGTCGAACGTAAATTTGACACCCCCTAGGTTAAACATCATTTTTGCGCGCCTACGTCGAACAAATGTTCGGCCCCTAGGTGTACATAAGTCCGACCCCCTGCTTTGTCGAACCTCAACTCGGCGCCTCCTATGTTGAATATAGATCCACCCCCCATGTTGACCATCACTCCGCCCCCCAAGGTCGAACATTGATTCATTGTCCCCTAGGTCCAACATCAGTTCAGCTACTCTAAGTAAATTTGGTGCCTTAATGTCGAACATCGATATTGCACCAAAGGTCGATCGTAAATTCGATGCCCCCAGGTCGTACATAAATTTGGTCCCCTCGGTCGAACATAAGTTTGGCCCCCTGACCTGTCTAACCTCAATTCGGTGCTCCACCCAGGTTGAACATAAATTCAGCGGCCCCTCTATGCCGACCATCTTTTCGACCCCCCTCTCCAGGTCGAACATGTATTTGGCACCGCCTGGATAGAACATAAATTCAGCGCCCCTGGTTTGAACATAATTTCGACACTCCACCTATGATGAAGATGAATTCTGCATCCCCCTATGTTGAATATAAATTCGGCATCCCCCTATGTCAAACACCGATTCGACACCTCCTAAGTCAAACATTAAGTCGGCACGCCCCCTCTGTTGAATATAAATTCAGCATCCCCTCTAGGTCGAAAATAAATTTTGTGCACCCTAGGCCGAACTTAAATAGGCCCCTGCTATGTCGAATCTTAATTCGGCACCCTCTATAGGTTGATCATAAATTCGCCCCCCCTATGTCAACCATCAATTCGACCCCCTAGGTCGAACATTGATTTGGCGACCCCTAGGTAAAACATTGAATTGGTGCCCCCAGGGCAAAGATAGATTCGCCCCCTATTTCGAACATTGATTTAGTGCCCCAGGTTCAGCATAAATTTGGCGCACCCTTAGTTGAAAATAAATTCGGCCCTCCTATATCGATAATCAATTCGGTGCCCCCTCCCTATGTTGAGCATCACTTCCATGCCCCCAGGTTGAACTTCACTTGGCCCCGTCAAACTTCAAATTGGCCCCCTAGGTAGAACATTAGTTTGGCCCCCTGCAATGTCGAACCTCAATGCCCCCGTAGGTTGAACATAAATTCAGCGGCCCCCTCTATGCCGACCATCTTTTCGACCCCCTCCAGGTCGATCATGGATTTGGTACCCCCCTAGATAGAACATAAATTCAACGCCCTTAGTTTAACAAAAATTAGGCACCCACCTATGTTGAATATAGATTCGGCATCCCCCTTTGTCCAACACCGATTCGACACGCCCTAAGTCAAACATCGAGTCGGCAAGCCCCCTATGTTTAATATAAATTCAGCATCCCCTCTAGGTCGAAAATAAATTTTGCGCCCCCTAGGCCGAACTTAAAATAGGCCCCTTGCTATGTCGAACCTCAATTCGGCATTCCCTAGGTCGTTCATAAATTGCCCCCGCGTCAACCATCTATTCGACCCCCTAGGTCGAACATCGATTTGGCGGCCCTTAGGTAAAACAACGAATTGGCGCCCCTAGGGCGAACATAGATTCGCCTCCCCTATTTCGAACATTAATTTAGTGCCCCCTGTTCCAGCTTAAATTTGGCGCCCCCTTAATTAGCATCAAATTCGCCTCCCTATATCGAGCATTAATTTGGTGCCCCCCTATGTTGAATCAATTCTTCGCCACAAGGTCGATCAAAAGTTCGGCCCTCTAGGTGAATATAAGTCAGGCCCCCTGCTGTGTCAAACCTCAATTCGGTGCCCCCAAGGTTGAACATAGATTCACCCCCCCATGTCGACCATCACTCCGGCCCCCAAGTTTGAACATTGATTCATTGTTCCTTAGTTCCAACATCAATTCAGCTCCTCTAAGTAGATCATCAATTTGGTGCCCTTATGTCGAACACGATCGATATCGCGCCAAAGGTCGATCGTAAATTCGATGCCCCCTTGGTCGAACATAAGTTTTCCCCCTAGGTCGAAAAAATGTTTGGCCCCCTGCAATGTCGAGCCTCCATTCGGTGCTCGGTTGAGCATAAATTCGGCGGCCCCTCTATGCCAACCATCTTTTCGACCGCCTCCAGGTCGAAAATGGATTCAGCGCCCCTAGTTTGAACATAAGTTTGCTATGTCGAATTTCAATTCGGTACCCCCTATGTTGAACATAGATTTGGCGCCCCTTAAGTCAAACATCAATTCGGCACACCCCCTA
The DNA here is from genome assembly GCF_018143015.1 of Lytechinus variegatus. Lineage (NCBI taxonomy): Eukaryota > Metazoa > Echinodermata > Echinoidea > Temnopleuroida > Toxopneustidae > Lytechinus > Lytechinus variegatus. The sequence continues at coordinate 12,940,314 of NC_054756.1, read as the reverse complement.
TGTTGAATATAGATTCAGCATCTCCTTTAGGTCGAAAATATATTTTGCGCCCCTAGGTCGAACATAAAGTCGGCCCCCTATGTCAACCATTAATTCGACCCCCTAGGTCGGACATCGATTTGGCAGCCCCGAGGTAAAACAACGAATCGGCGCCCCTAAGGCGAACATAGATTCGTCGCCCCCTAATTCGAACATTAAGTTAGTGCCCCCTGTTCTAGCTTAAATTAGGCGCCCCCTTAATTAAAAAATTAGCCCCCTATATCGAGCAATTAATTCGGTGCCCCAAATGTTGAACATCAATTCTGCGCCACTAGGTCGAACAAAAGTTCGGCCCCCGAGTTGAACATAAGTCCGACCCCCTGCTACGTCGAACCTCAATTCGGCGCCCCCTAGGTTGAATATAGATTCACCCCCCCTATGTCGACCATCACTCCGGCCCCCAAAGTCGAACATTATTGATTGTCCCCCTAGGTCCAACATCAATTCAGCTCCCCTAAGTAGATCATCAATTTGGTGCTTTTATGTCGAGCATCGATATGGCGCCAAAGGTAGATCGTAAATTAGATGCCCCCCTAGGTCGAACATAAATTTGGCTCCTAGGTCGAACATAATTTTGGCCCCCGCTGCACTGTATAATCTCAATTCGATGCTTCCCCCTCCCTAGGTTGAATATAAATTTAGCGGCCCCTCTATACCGACCATCTTTTCGACCGTCTCCAGGTCGAACATGGATTTGGTACCCCCTTATAGAGAACATCAATCCAACGCCCCTAGTTTGAACATAAAGTTGGCCCCCCGCTATGTCGAATTTCAATTCGGTACCCCCTATGTTGAACATAGATTTGGCGCCCCCTAAGTCGAACATGAATTCGGCACGCCCCCTAAGTTGAATATATTTTCAGCATCCCCTCTAGGTCTAAAATAAATTTTGCGCCCCCTAGGCCGAACTTAAAATAGGCCCCCTGCTATGTCGAACCTCAATTCGGCAACCTCTAGGTTGAACATAAATTCCCCCCCTATGTCAACCATCAATTCGACCCTCTAGGCCGGACATCGATTTGGCGACCCCTCGTTAAAAAATCGAATTGGCGCCACTAGGGCGAAGATAGATTCGTCGCCCCCTATTTCGAACATTAATTTAGTGCCCCCAGGTCCAGCATAACTTTAGCGCCCCCTCAATTGAAAACAAATTCGGCCTCCTATATCGATCATCAATTCGGTGCCCCCTCCCTATGTTGAGTATCACTTCCATGCCCCCCTTCCCCAGGTTGAATATCAGTTTGGCCGCCCCCCGTCAAACTTCAAATCGGCGCTGAAAAGTTCGAAAATAAAAGTTTCGTTCTCCCTATGTCAATTCAGCGCCCCCTTTGTCATGTTTGTCAAACATTAATTCGGCACCTCCTATGTCGAATAGAAATTCTGCCTTCGCCCTATGTTGAGCATCAATCCGCCACCAGGTCAAACATCAAATCGGTGATCTAGGTCAAACATCAATTCGGCGCCCCCTAGGTCGAACATAATTCCGGCCCCCCTTTTATGTCGAACCTCAATTAGGGGCCCCCAAAATTGAACATAGATAGGGCGCCCCTAGGTCGAACGTAAATTCGACACCCCCTAGGTTGAACATCAATTCTGTTCCCCAAGGTCGAACAAAAGTTCGGCCCCCTAGGTGAACATAAGTCCGACCCCTGCTATGTCAAACCTCAATTCGGTGCTCCCAAAGGTTGAACATAGATTCGGTGCCCCCTAGGTCGTGGACATGAATTTGGCACCCCCTATATAGAACATCAATTCAGCGCCCCTAATGTGAACAAAAATTCGGCACCCCACCTATGTTGAATATAAATTCGGCTTCCCCCTATGTCTAATACCGATTCGACACCCGCTAAGTCAAACATCAAGTCGGCACTCCCCTTATGTTGAATATAAATTCAGCATCCCCTCTAGGTCGAAAATAAATTTTGCGCCCCCTAGGCCGAACTTAAAATAGGCCCCCTGCTATGTCGAACCTCAGTTCTGTGTCAACCATCTATTCGACCCCCTAGGTCGAACATCGATTTGGCGGCCCCTAGGTAAAACATCGAATTGGCGCCCCTAGGGTGAAAATAGATTCGTCGCCCGCCTATTTCGAACATTAATTTAGTGCCCCCTGTTCCAGCTTAAATTTTGCGCCCCCTTAATTGAAAATAAATTCGGTCGCCTATATCGAGCATTCATTCGGTGCCCCCCTCTCCCAGGTTGAACATTAGTTTGGCCCCCCGTCAAACACCAATTCGGCGCCCAAAAGTTCGAACATGAATTTTGCGTTTCCCCCTATCATGCCTATGTCAAACGTCAATTTAACACAACCTTTGTCAAACAGAAAGTCGGCACCCTCTATGTCGAATATAAATGCTGCATCCCCTATATTGAGCATTAATCCAGCGCCCCCTAGATCAAACGTCACGTCGGCACTCCCCCTATGTTGAATATAAATTCAGCATCCCTCAAGGCCGAACATAAATTTGGCTCCCCCAGGTCGAACATCAGTTCGGCACTCTAACATCGATTTGGCGCCAAAGGTCGAAGGTAAATTCGATGCCCCTCCTCCTATGCCGACCTTCAATACAGCCCTCCTAGGTCGAAGATGGACCCCCCTGGGTAGAACGGCAATCTGGCGTCCCCTAGGTCGAACGTAAATAAGACACCCCTAGGATTAAAATCAATTCTGCGCCCCAAGGGCGAACAAAAGTTCGGCCCCCTGGGTGAACATAAGTCCGGCCCCCTGCTGTGTCGAACCTCAATTCTGCGTCCCTCATGTCGAACATACATTCGACCCCCCTCTATGTCTGTCATAAATTCGTTCCCCCTTTCTCGACCATTGATCTGGCCCCCTAGGTCTGAAATAAATTTGGCGTCTCCCATGTCGAACATTAATGTGGCGCCCTAGGTCGAACATCGATTCAGCCTTCCGTTTATCGAGTATTAAGTCGGCACCCTAAGAAGAACATCAATTCGGCTCGGCCCCAATGCAAATCAGATTCTGTATCTGTTTGGGTTTTTTGCCGTCTAAAAATTAACTTTACCTATCTATCTATTTATCTACCATCAGTTCATCACTCTAGGTCAAACATAAATTTGTTGTCCCCTATGTCGACCATCAATCCGGCCCCCTAGGTCGAACATAACTTTAGCACCCCCTTGTCAAACATCAATTCGGCGCCCTAGGTCCGACATCGATTCGGCACCCCTATGTCGAACATATATTCGGCGCCCACTATGATGAGCTTTAACTTGGTGCCTCCCTTCTGTCGAGCATTACTTCGGCGCCCCCTCCCCTAAGCCGACCATCAAGTCAAACATGGATTTTTGCCCTTTTAGTCGAATGTCAATTCTGCGCCCCTATGTCAAACAGAAATTCGGCCCCTTGCCATGTAGAACCTCAAATCGGTGCCCCCTATGTCGTCCATTACTTCGCCCCCCCCCCCTAGAAAGAACATCAATTCGGTGCCCCCTTATGTCAAGCATCGATTCGAAGCTCCCCGAGGTAGAACATCAGTTCGGCGCTTATGTCTCACATCAATTTTGCGCCCCCTAGGTCGAACGGAAATTCGACATCCTCTAGGTCAAACATAAATTCTGCGCCCCTTGGTAATATAAATGTTCGGCTCCCTAGGTGAACATAAGTCCGTCCCCCTGCTATGCCGAACCTCAATTCGATGCCCCGAAGGTTGAACATAGAATCGTCGCCCCTTAGGTCGAACATAGATTTACACTCCCCTATGACGACCATCACTCCGGCCCCCTAGGTCGACCATTAATTCGGCGTGCCCTAGGTCCACCATCAATTCGGCGTCCTACATTAATTTAGCGCACTTAAGTAGAACATAGTTTTTGCGTCCCTATGTCGAACATCGATTCGGCGCCCAAGGCCGAATGTAAATTCGAAGCCCCCTGGGTCGAACATCAATTCTGTGTCCCTGTAGGTGGAACATAAATTCGGTGTCCCTCTATGTCGAACATCAATTCGGCACCACCTGGGTCCAACATCAATTCAGCACCCCTAAGTAGAACATCAATATGGCGCCCCTATGTCGAACATCGATTTGGTGCTAAAGGTTGAATGTATATTCGATTCTCCCCTTGGTCGAACATAAATTCTGCACCCCAAGTTCGAACATAAATTCTGCGCCCCTTGGTAATATAAATGTTCGGCCCCCTGCTATGTCGAACCTCAAATCGATGCCCCGAAGGTTGAACACAGATTCGGCGCCTCCTAGGTCGAACATAGATTTACACCATCCCCTATGACGACCATCACTCCGGCCCCCTAGGTCGACTATTAATTCGGCGTGCCCTAGGTCCAACATCAATTCAGCGCCCCTAAGTAGAACATCAATTTGGCGCCCTTATGTCGATCATTGATATGGTGCCAAAGGTCGAACGTAAATTCGATGCCCCCCTAGGTCGAACCTTATTTCTCCACTCCCTCCCTCCCTCCCTCCCTCCAAGGTAGAACATAAATTTGCCCCCCCCCCCGAGTTCGAACAAAAGTTCGCCCCCCTGCAATGTCGAACCTCAATTCGGCCCCCGAGGTAGAACATGGATTTGGCGCCCCCTTAGGTAGAACATCAATTCGGCGTCCTCAAGTTTAAATATAAATTCATCACCTCTCTTGTCAAACATCAATTCAGCGCCCCCTAGGTTGAACATAAGTTTGGTCCCTTTGCTACGTCAAACCTAAATTCGGTGCCCCCTAGGTTGAAGATAAATTTGGCGTACTATTATGTCGAATATAAATTCGGCATTTCCCCTCTGTTGAGCATCTTAAGCATCAATTTGGCGCCCCCTAGGCATGACCCCCCCCATCGTCTGATCTAAAATCAAACAAATAAATGGGGAGAAAGGACTCGGAGGGAAAAAAGAGAAGCGTATTAGGAAAGAATAAATTCATGTACATCATGAGATGCTATATGATGATAAATCATTAATATTATGTTATAATTCTTAAGAATTATTTTTTAATAACTTGTTGAAATATAATTGCTCAGGGCCTATGTGTTCATCGTACCTGGTTTTCACCTGAATGATATGTATAATCCTGTTATACTAAAACATCGCATTTTCAAGTCAGTATACACCAAATGTATTTCCTCGGACTTCGAGTTATCATCATTTAATGCATAGGCATATGCTTCTTTTTCTTGACTATTCAAAGTGAGAGTCGGTGTCTTCGTTGGCATTAGTGGATTGGTGAGATATTATCTGCTCTTCATGAATTCCTAAATCAGTCCTTAAAATGTCAAATTTTCTGATATGAATATCAATACTGTATCGCTCGCGCTTCGCGCTCGTATCAGTTGGTTAGTGAAATACGTATCGTCTATTTTTAACAGTGAATTCCTACAACAAGCATTAGAATGCCCCTCTTCAGGTCTGAATTTCCTAATTTTCCTATGTGACCATCACTCCGCCCCCTCCAAGGTCGATGGTCAATTTGCCGTCACCCAGGTCCAACGTCAATTCAGCGCCCCTAAGTAGAACATCAATTTGGCGTTCCTATGTCGAACATCGAAATGGCGCCCCTAGGTCGAACATCAATTCGGCGCCCCCCTCGATCAGCGCCCCTAGGTCAAAGATAAATTTGACTCCCCCTATGTCGAACATCGATTCGGCTTCCGCCTTGGTCGAACATCTATTCGGCGTCCCCAGGTAACATACATTCGATGCCCCTTCGGTGGAATTTTTATTCGGTGCACCTATGTTTAACACCAATCCGGCGCCCCTAGGTCGAACATCGATTCGGTGCTCCCCGAGGTGGAACATGATATCGGCGCCCCTCCAAGGTTGAACATCAATTCGGCACCCCCATCGGTTGGCGCCCCTATATCAAACATAAATTCGGCGCCCCCAATGTTGAATATCAATTCGGTCGCCCCAGAGGGAACATAAATCTGGCGCCCCACTAGGTTGAACATCAATCCGGCACCCCCGTGTCGAACATCTAGTCGGCACTCCCTTACGTCTGTACCCCTATGTCGAACATCGATTCGGCTCCCCAATATTGAACATCAATTCGGCGCACCAAGGTAGAACATCAATTCGGTGCCCCCAGTTTGAACATCGATTCGGCATTCCCTTGGTCAAACCAGGGAAGTGGGGATTACTCGCTTTCACTGGTGTGACTGCGACTTTCCACCATCATACTCCCTGGTCGAATATCAATTCGGCGCCCCCATCCCTGTTCTTTTTATCTTTATTTCTTCCCTTTTTCTTTTTCTCTCTCCTTCTTTTTGGCGCCCCATTTTCGCCTACATGGGGCACCGGGCTGCGAATCATTTCTCCCACCGCAGTTCTAGAAGCCAATATGAATATTCATGACTTGCGTATTCGGAATAAGAGTACACATGCGCGTGGACTATCTTCTTCAAATTGCCGGTACCTTTATATTAGCCTTAGGTGTACTCCTATTCCGAAGACACAAGTTATTGGCTTCCAGAACTGTGTTTGGAACAATGATTTTGCCCCCGGGCCCCGAAAGCCACTTACAGAATACGCGCATACTATGATTTAATACGTGAAGGAAAAACGAACAATTATAACACTGAAAGATTCTTATAAATCGGATGTAAAATTAAGTTATGACATTCATCTTATTTTCACATTTTAATAAAAAAAAAACGTATAGGCACTTTAAGCCAATATGAGAAAGCAAGTGACGTAACACACACTACTTTTCGTCAGATAAAACATTTTGCAGACATTTATTAAGTGATTGAATGAGGTCAAAGGAATCTGTTTAACGATCAAAAGGGAATTTTTTTTATCTTGATTGTAAACAAAACAAAACAAACAAACAAAACATTGCAATAAATATTCCATCACTGACGTCTTGTCCGTAGAATCGTTTGTCCGTTAATAAATCATGGTGATGAGGGCGAACAAATGATTTATCGTTCACCTGTCCGAAGCTAGAATATTTTATGCCGCTCGAATAGGTGAATTTCCATTGTCCATAACATTTTCTTGAGCTTTCGTCCATCTTTATTAACACAAGATCGTCAAAGGAGTCGATAGAGCAAGATCCTTGCTTTTATTCTCAAAACTTATAGTTTAAACCAGTGGCGGCCCCTTGGTACCACCGTGGGCTAAAAAAGTATAAAGAAAGTAATGACCTACTTTTGGGAGCGCCCCCTCAAAAAAATTACCTACATTTTATTGTAAAACTTTTTTTTTTTTGGGGGGGGGTTCAATTTCTCGGACACACCCCCTCTTTGGAAAAAAAGCTAGATCCGCCTCTGCCTCCTATATCTCTTTATCAACATTTCTGTGAAATCTTACTACCTTAACCCTGTATAGCCCGGGCTATTTTTAAATTGCATAGGGCCTAGCCCGAGGGGGCTGTTTTAGCCTCCCCTCAGGTCTCTGCCGTTGATCGCGCGATCGCGACGAAATTTGACACGCACGTCATCCATGACGTATGCCCCCCGAGCTCGATAGGGTTCAAGAGACCTGCTTTAAAATGCTTATTTAAAATCGGACAAATGTGATTATACGATATCAGAAGCAAGCCCCTGGTGTAGGGGTTAGATCCGTAGGAAAATGTTATTGCGAAACAAAATTAAAACAAAACAAAATAATGTGAAAATACTTATTAATATTTTTTTCAATTTGTGTTCGCACAAATGATTTATCATTACTCTTTGGACTCCTCCTTAAACTAGTTCACAGAGATTAGTCTAAAACCCGTCATTTTACGATTATGATATAACTCACAAATACGGAATTACCAATATAATTTTCCGTCATATATCAATTACTAGGTCGCGTTGTATAACATTGAAACCGTAATTTAAAATAATTTTCTGAGGCACTTACCAGCTTTTGGAACAAAAATTAACCGGATTTCTTTTTCAATGAAAAAAAAATCACATATCGTTAAGCGTAGCTTTGGAGCACTCTGATTGAGGGGAGTGATAGCGATCTAACAAATCCACCAGATAGTATATGCAAATGAAGTACAAAGAGAGTTGATTTACTTGCACTAAAAAGATTTATACACTTTGAAACGAATATGATAATTCGCTAGTGGATGTGAGTTCCCTCGCCATGCTGAAACGTCCGACGAATTATGGGTTGACCTACGAGCGAAATGCAAATTTATTCCTCTGAAAGTTAGCGCATATGGTTTCAATAAAAGGTTTTTAAATGAATATACGGTTAAAAGGAAAGAGATTTATATGATGTATATTTTTGTATAATGCACGCACCTGCTGTCAAAGAAAAACAAGGGAAAAAGACAACAATTCAAAAGGCAATTTAACCGACGATGCATTATGGGAAATTATCAAATCTGGTGATAAGAAGAAAGTGAGAGTTCCATTGGTCGAGTGGTCTGTGCGCCAGAACAGTAGGCCTACAGGGACATGAAGTTCGGGGTTTTGATCCCTGACAGAACTCTTGCATGCTCTTATAAACATTGTACAATGAGGTAGGCATTTATATCGATCGCCACTGTACTGCCCATCTAACATGGCTCTTTGGCAGATTAAACGGCTATGGGTGTGTGTACAATACATGCATGTATATATGCATGCGTGAAGGTGTCACGGAGGGGGGGGGGGGTTGCCACCCATTGAATTTTAAATAATGACAAAAGGAGAATCAAAAAGAAAGAGGGGATGTCTGGGTTTTGCCAATTAAAAACACTATAACTTGATCGAGGAAAAAGCCAAAAAAATGCACAAAGGGGTATACTCCAAGCTGAAAATACATGTAGATTGTATGAACAGATAAAGCAAATTCAGACAACGCACTGACAATCTGATCAAAATCGGATAAAGAATAACAAAGCTATTTTAAGGATTTGCATTATTCCGGTGAGACAGTTCGAGGCATATGTCTTCATATTCAGTGAGCCAACTGATGATGTCATAGCCTGAATTTTTCTTTTGAATTTTATTACATGAAATTAGATTTATTCAGATTTTGTCCTCAAAGAACTAAAGAAATTGGATTGACAACTGAATTAGTGCATGAGATGTTTATCCCTGCAAGTTATTTCATGATAAGGGAGAACAAGTGAAACATCATGATTTCATGTATTTACATACAGAAAAGGTAAGTGGGGATGTGACATCTTCAGCCCTCCTAGTGATTTCATGATGACGTGTGTAACTGTTTTCACAAAATATTTCTAAATTTAAAATTCAATAACTTCATTAATTGAGAGTTTAATAAAATGTTCAGCATTTTGCTTTGTGAATTTAAATCTATTTTTTTTTCTATAGATATTTTCAGCCCTGAGTACCCCTATAAAGTGTCATCGAAATTAAAATAAAACAAAATAAAGAAGTAAAGGAGAAAAAAGAAAAGTAAAGAAGAAAAATCGAAGAAGCAGATAGTAAAAAATTGAGTTAACCTGTTAAAAAAAACAAGAAGATTGCGAATTATAAGAAGTTGTAAAAATCACTATACCTTTTCTTTTTACAACTGTTCTATATAGTATTTCATGACAAAAACAGGACTAAAATGTCAAGATTTACTCAGTATGATTACTTCTTCAGGGAAGATCTATTACAATATGCTATCTCTGTCGTATAGTGATCACAGCCTGAAGTGATAAGGTATATAATGGGAGAAACGTCTTTGCCATTTGCCCTAATCTGCTCAACGATGATATTTGCAGATTTGAGATTTGAATAGTTTCAACTTGATTTTCATTTCTCCTAACCTTTTTTTGTTAGTCATGAAAGTTTTTGGGACCAAGGCCTGTGAACCTTCTACTACATGTATGTTTATACTTTCCAACAAGGTTATATTAATTCTCCAACGTTTTGATGCAATATAGCACATTGGATTTCTTAGTTGGCACATAGTACACTTATATCTAACATACGAGTGATGATATCGTATGACATTACAATACTTTTAAACATGTAAAGCATTTCGCCTTAAAAATCCCGCTATCCAATAAGCTGGGATTTAATAATGGGGCTCACATATAGTAATTGAATAAATAAATGTAACTTGATTCACAATGCCATTTAACTTTTTTTCCTTTTAGATATTAATAATTAATGCAATGTTAGATTCTGGTTAGTTTCTCATATACAGCCATTTGTTGCAAGAGTTGAAATCAAACGCAACTCTCCAAATTATTCGCAACTTGATTTCAAAGCAATCATTATTGGACTGGCGTTCAAACAAAAACCAAAGTCTTTGTGAAACGGGCCCCAGAGCTTGTATTGCGTTAGTGATAACACGTTTATGTAACTGGACTCCGTTGATGATCGACGCGTGGGCAACAAGGAGAGTCGAAACAAAATTTATAACGTTCCCCCCTTACACGAGGCTCAATCCCATCGACAGGGGATCGATATCCATGTTCGGTATCGCCCAAACATTGAGGGAGGTAGCAGATAACGAAGAGAATTGGATCGGACTGCAGGCCTAAGAAAAATTAAAGGAGAAAAAAACATTACCATAATAAACCTCACGATTGTCATCATGGTCATTATTATCACCATTACTACCACCACAGACACCTACGCCGCCAACACCAAAACTTTCATCAAGCTTAAAAGTTGCAGTAGAATGATGATAACGGTGGTGATGATGATGGTGATTATGATAATGGTGATGGTGATAGTGGTGATGGTGATGATGATGATGGTAATAATGATATTACTACTACTACTACTACTACTACTACTACTACTACTACTACTACTTCTACTACTACTACTACTACTACTACTACTACTACTACTTCTACTACTACTACTACTACTACTACTACTACTACTACTACTACCACTACTACTACTATACTACTACTACTACTACTACTACTACTACTACTACTACTACTACTACTACTACTACTATACTACTGCTACTGCTACTGCTACTACTACTACTACTACTACTACTACTACCTATTACTACTACTGCAGGGTGGATAATAATGCAGGAAGATAATGATAAGAATCAAGCGATTGCCTGAAATTCTCCTTAATCGTTTTGATGAAGACAAGATTCGTTGAAATACTTCAGGAGCTTCAAGCCCACCCACTCGTGATCAACATCACTTTAAAGTTCAACGACGTGCTGGTAAACTTATTCAACAATGAATTCCTAGGGAAATTATTTCACTTTTTGTTAGAGACAGGAGCCTTTGTCCAAGTCTCCAACTTTGTGCAATCCGAGGCGATTTTATTCCTCTGCTACTTGTTGAGTTTGATTACGAAGAACATCCTACCTGCCCTCCGCCCGCCGGCGACAGCTTACGTGATCGCAAGCAATTTGATTTAGGCGGGAACATACCCCCCGAACATATATTCCGAGTAAATCATCTCTTCTTCATACTGTTGTGTACAGACTCACGGAGGACGGATGTTTATTTGTTTGTTGTTGTGATCAAAACATGACAAATGAGGTATAGGTGGATGAACTTGTCAAAATTAATTCATTATGTTGAACGAATTAAAATGCTGTTGATGGGGGTGCATGGACTGATTTGAAAAACAAAACATGATTTCTTTTTGGGGATGGGATTTCTGAAACTCCTGTAGGCATATTGTATTTGTAAGTATTGTCGTAGAATTTCATATGATGTTGAGCAGCGTAGACAGTTCTACACTCTTGAAAAGTTGGGCAACATACTGTTCACACAACGATTGGTTAAAACTTTATTCAGTTTTGCGTAGTTTTAAACCAATAATGTGTGCTTTAGGTGAAAATTTCACAGTATTGGTTGAAAACAACCCGGAGTTGGATATTTTTTTAAAACCAATTGTTGTGTGGACAGTTATGTCGCACGCGCCACGAACCGTCCTCTCTGCGCACTTCGATGAGAAAGTTACTTTTGCAGAAAACGCATTTAAAGAAAAGCTTTTTTAAAACCAGCATAAGTGCGTCTACGAGGAGAGCAAACTATTTACCGGTGTCTTTGTTAAAAAGTTCAGGTTCCAAAGTTTCATCCCGTATCTTTGTATTTTCTTCAAGTTAATTATTTACGCCACAGTGGGCAACGTAACAGAGAGGACGGTTCGTGGAATAGATACAGTGCGCTATCGCGCCTAGCGATTTCACCGGTAAATAATTTCCTCTCCTTGTAGGTGCACTTATTGCTGGTTTTAAAAAGGCTTTTCTTTAAATGCGTTTTCTGCAAAACGAACTTTCGCATCGAAGTGCGCAGAGAGGACGGTTCGCGGTGCGTGCGACGGACTATGTCGCCCAACATTTTAAGAGTGTACTGCTGGAAAAAACACAATGTTGTATGGTGTGTAAACACTGTGGACTATGTGAAGATGTTCCCAATGTTAAGATGCTCGAATTCATCAGTGGGTGATTTCAGGTATGGTGTTGAAATCTGGTGCTGGTGTTGTGTCAACACCAACACTTGCCACAACACGTACTTGAAATGATGCTGGTGTTGGGATTGACGTCGGAAAATATGACGTATTTCCGGCTCCCCTCAAATATTTAATTTCATATAACCAGTCAGAATAATCCTAAATCTTAAAAATATTTAAAACTATTGCAAAATACAGAATGGTAACCATATGAATTAACTAATCAACATTATAGAAGGCCAAAATTCTAGAAACGAAAAATAAACATGTGCACACAACAAAATACAATTTGATGCATATCGCTATACGAGAACACGATTAAATAAGAAAAAGAACACGATTAAATAAGAAAACGCCGATATTAATGATTGCAATAACATGAACGGCAAAACAGAGACAAAGGTAGGGTTACTCGTATTCGGTGGTCACTAATAGCCGGGTTCCGTTTAATAAAGGCTTGCTATAACAACAAATACAAAACTTACCATCAGCCATTCAAATGGAAGGACTTCCCTAGCTTTTAACTGTTATTGCACATTTGGCATCGTAACAAGTTTTATGAAACAGGCCCCAGGCATGCATGGTAGCTAATGAAACAGAACAATGATAATCAGAAGAAGGACGTTGGGGTAACATAATGAAGGCTGGTCGAATTTTCTTCTCTGACCAGCACATCGGTCTGAAATAGAGCGAAGCGTATTATCAGCAAATATCATAATCATGATAATAGTGTAATTTTATTACCTTGGTTTTTATCAAACATGTCAGACCCAATGAACCATCAGGTTCCCCATTTCATTAATAAATTCAGATCAATGGGATCGTGATTTCAGAGCTCTATAATGTCTTGTGCATCTTGTCGAGTTTTCACTGTAATTACAGATAAGACAGAAAAAAATCGGACATTCAGCATGTTCAGTTAAGAATGATGAAAAAGTAATCGTGATTTTGGATCATTGTATTCAAATTCACTGTTAAAGCAGTAGCATGCCTCAAACATAGAAGAGATTGTTGAGAGTATATGAAGTGAAGATGAAAAAAAAAATCGAATATTGTCCAAATCAAAATAAAAATGAAAATGAAAACTTCTATACCAGATACTTTGTGCTTATAGATATCCGAATAAAAACAAACAAACATGGAATCATTTTAGTCGGCAAACATGATTTCTTGCACAATTCTTGCACGAAATTCAGAGTCGGCCATCAATAAGATAGTTATAAGAAAAGATTAAAATCGAAAAAAAATGATGATGTGTAATTTATTTCCAGTACAAAATAACATTTTCAGTCAACCAACGAGTACAATAATATCTTTATATAACATCAATATTCATTGATTTTATTCAATATCTATTCAACTTAATACGTTCAATACACAAACATATATATCTATTCAACATATATTGAATATCTATATAATATCAATTCAATGTCTCCTCAGAATCTTTTCAATATTTTGCCAATTCCTGTTCAATATAATTCAATATCTATTCCATCCATATTGAATACCAATTCAATATCTATTAATAGCGTATACATTCGTAATTCCGAAGGTTCGGCTATTCCGAAGGTTCGTTAATCCGAAAGCGAAATAAGGTTCGTTGTTCCGAAGGTTCGACAATCCGAAAAAGAAATGAGGTTCTATGTTCCGAAAGTTCGTTGATCCGAAAGCGAAATAAGGTTCGTTTATCCGAAAACGAAATGACGTTCGTTGTTCATTTCGTTTTCCGACAAACGAACCTCATTTCGTTTTCGGATTAACGAACCTTCGGAATTACGAACCTCATTTCGTTTTCGGACTAACGAACCTTCGGAATTACGACTCTCATTTCCTTTCCGGATTAACGAACCTTCGGAATTACGCCACAAATGTTCGGATTAACGAACCCTTTTTCGTTTTCGGATTAACGAACATCGAGGTATAGGCAATTTACGTGTTTCGGAATTACGAACCTTCGGAATAAAAAACATTCGGAATTAGGAACCTTCGGAATTACGAAGTGTAACCATTAATAGTTATCCATGTTTTTCTCAATATAATCGATTGAAAATCGATTTAAGATCTATTCAATATTGTTGCAGTGAATTGGAGACCTTGTACAAAATTGTTGGTGGAATTCCTCATGGCCTAGGTTTCGCTCTCTCCCTCCCCTAGCTTATAAAGACACCCATACTAGTCTTCCGGTGGATGACGAGCTGTAATGAAATAAATATTGACTCTCCGTGGGAGCAGCGAATTAATCAAATATTATAATGATAATAAAATCAACCTGACAAAGGCGGTCTGTTTTGCAACTAAAGCAGCTGCGGTGGGACATTCGTTGGCTTCAAGCACAGAGATTGATACTCCTGTTAACGAGTTTTTTCCCCTCTCTGAAAGTGGATACAGTATAAAAGTTAAAAACAAAGCGACGGAAAACGAATTTAATATACTGAAATAAATGCCTCTCCTCGTGGGAGTAGGGGAAAACCCTTTTGTCATTTTCTTTTTGTCTGTTTGAAATGAATAGTTTTAACTCCATGGCTTAATGTAACTGGCTACCATGATGCAAATACGACTCACAAAAAATCACTGGCGTAATGTGTCAAAAGTTTTGAGGGGGCAAAATAAGGGGTATGGAGAAAACATATCTTAGCAAGCAAATGAGAAAGCAAAATTTTATAATTTTTGAAGGATTTTGATATAATTTTCAGCAGGTGATTTTCATTTCACACTTTCCTTTCCTATTTTTTTCTTGGTATTAACTCTATTTCCTTCTATTATATTATTATTTTCATTATTATTATTTTTAAGGGGGGAGTGGCCCTTAAACCCCCATCTGTACACCGGTGCATGGAACTACTAGCACCGCAAGGAGGCCTGGGGAAAGCCGGGGAAAAGAATATTAACAAGAGGGTCTTATAACTCTGTGATCCATGTTATTTTAAAAGATGAGAACGAATGACGTCCGTTTGTCTTTGCGCCCGAAAAAAAACTTCCTTAGCGCTGTTTTTGGATACCGTCATATCATCATTATAAATATGCAATCATCAATGCTTTTTTTTGCATTTTGCTACCATTGAGATTTTTACCATTATAAAGCTCACTAACTTTTCTCGTGCAGGCGAGTCTAATAAAATTGTCAATTTTAGGTATGATAAATCCCCCAAAGGTGAGAATTTTTGCTAGACCCACTCATGTTCGACTTGGCGGAACACTTATTTGACGACGAGATTACAAGAAAATATTGGGTAAAATTGGAACATGCATGTTGGTTGGGTAAAAAGATACCCAACATCTGTTAAATTTTACACAATGTCGCATTGAAATAGCCTAATATGGGGTAAAAAAAAATACCCAGCAAACATGCATGTTCCCTTTCTACCCAATATCGGGAAAATTTTACTCAGTGTTTAAGTAGGTAAAGAAGTTGATTTGCTCAAAACGGCTTTCTTGCAGATATATGGCATTTGAAAAATGGGGGAGTTGGTTCTTATGGTCAGATTACATGCGCGTTTCCCCATTACAAGCGAGAAGAGCGAACAGACGAGCACACAAATTCGGAAAATTAAAGTAGAAAAAAAGTGTATTGAAAGTCCTCGTCTGTATACCTCAGAATAGTTAAATCTCACAGGTATATCCAGATGTTCATCGACCAAAACGTTGAAGGAAATCACGATGTGGGAAAATATACAATCATCGAACAAAAGTGTAAAACTTTACAGCCCCCAAACCCACCAGTTCAATCCAATTGGTCCATTTGGATATATCTATAAAGCTGGGACACATTACTAGCCCTGGGTTTTCCTTGAATCGGAGTCTAAATTCTTTAATAACATTTTTGTTGATCGGCAGCTGTATTGAATAAGGAATGATCCGACGGGACTCCCAGCAATGCAAACTAGATATCTCAATACACCATTAAATACAAATAAAATCATTGAGCTACGGCCGTGAGGGAACGTGGAGACATTTATATGCTATTCGGGCAAAATGTTTAATGTATTAGCAGACGATGAATGCTGATGGCATTTCGACGCACACGCCAGTATACGCAGAAAGAGACTCGATGTATTATTCACCACGGGTAGCAGTGTCTCGAATGACATTACGTATGACAAAGGAAGAGAAAAAATCATCTTAGTACGGTGTCCCCAAAGAATTATTTCATATCTTGAAGGCGTGCTCGTGAAAATGTCAACAGAAAACCCCTTGTGGATGTATTAAGATGATGGAATTCAGAATACAAATTACGAACAGGAAATAAAACAGCACAAAAAATAAAAATAAAACAGGGTATAAATAGAATAAGAAGTAAATAAGATTTAATTTTATGTTTATCACTTTATTATATTAGAACATACTGTTATCTAGTGGATTTTATGTGTGTTAGTGTGTGATAGTAGCATTATTCAATTCCAATCATTATTTCGGTTATTTTATTCGTAAATCGTAGTTGAGAAAGAAAGATTAAGGCACATTGAACATAATTGCCGCAAAGTCTATAGCCTATTCAGCAAACAAAACAAAGTCATATAACCTTCTTAGACACCAAGGACAAAAGTTCACGGTTATTATGCTGGCTTATAGTGAGATCTTGAAAACATTTGTAAAATAACTTTGTTATGGCAAGGGAAAGGGTGCGCGTTTTGTCCCACAATTACAGGAAACAGAACCGCCCGTTCATGAATAAACATATTGCGTCCTTGCTGCATCATTGACTCGACAATATACCAACTGAAAACTGGTAGTCGATATTGTAATCAATTCCAATTAGTGCTAATCGATCTAAAGCTAGTTACTGTTTGACTGATTTCAACGAACTAATATACTGCCATTACGACAATCAGCTTTAAATGGATTAAATGAACGGATAAGTCACACTCTCTCCTTAAAAGCATTTAGTGTCTGGGACGATATCTTAGAATCCATTCCGAGCGTTTCGATATCCTCCCCTTTATTTCTTTCTCTCCTCTTCCCCAAAATGTCTTTCTTTTTCGCTATCTTCTTACGTATTTTCACCTTTATACCATTTCACTTTCCTCTTTCTTTCCTAAGACTACATAGATATTATTGCTTGTTTTTTTTCTTACGCCCGTGCGCATGCCACTAATCCAAAGGAGATATTAAGATTCTGGCGTATGTTTGAGAACGAACCGCGGATGATTTTTTTTTTCTCTCTCTCTCTCTCTCTCTCCCTCTCTATCATTCCTATCCCAACTCATCTTGTTTTTCACTTCCACCTTCTTTTGTTGATAACCAAGCTTGTTTCTATTTATTTTAAAGGAAAATATAAGATTTGCTAATGAGTGAGTTTCAAAAGCGAAAATGAAAGAAAGAATAAAAGAAAGAGAGGGGGAAGAGAGAGAGAAAAAGAGTTAGAGAGACAGATGGAGAGAGGGGAAGGGGGTGATTCGGCAAAAGAGAGAGATGCAAAGAGAGAGAAAGAGGGAGAAAGGAAGAGAGAGCGAGAGGGGGGGGGTCATTTTCTTCACTACGTTTACATCTACAGTAGATTTAGACAAACAAAACTTGAGAACCGCGGGTAACCGCTGTATATATTTTAAAGGCGGTTTCGTATGATGTAATACTGCACCAATCCACGTATTGTATTCCCGGTTCAAGATGATTTGATAAAAGTAACCGTCATATCAGATTGATACCGGTGTGTTGGCTCAGTTGGTAGAGCGTCCGTCTCAAAACAGGGAGGTCGGGGGTTCAAACCCCGGCCGCGTCAGACCAAAAGACGTTAAAAATGGAAGTTGCTGCTACCCCTGCTACCCTGTTTGGCGTTCAACGATTAAAGGGATAGAGCCTCGTAGATCTGGCGCTGCACAGTATTTGCCGGGCCCACGATCAATCGGGCAAAGCAAATTTTCGGAATATTTCATTTCATGTCTATTTCGAACAATAAATTATGGATTTCATTTTCATGGATTTTCATATGGAAATGTCACCTGTTATCCATATCATACATTATTAATACATTAAGTCAATGTGATTTATCTATTTTTGCTATAAATGAATACCACACATATTTTGTAGTTCCTTTTTCTTGCATTTGCTGGCTATTTGTCTACTAATCTGGTGCATTTATTGATGGTTGAATATTCTCACCAATTCCTCTCCTCCTGCTCTTGTTCTTTTTCTTCTTCTTCTTGTTCAACTTCCCCATATTTTTCTTTAAAAAAAAAATCCCAACATTTTACCAAGACGCGTCCGTCTTTTCCATATTTCACGCATCATGACGCACTCTTCCCAAAGAAATTATCGCTCGTTAAGATACCACAACGCTGCAAGATCACCGCAGCGGCGACTTCTCAGCTATTTTCGTTTTTCGGTGACAATTTGACTTTTAAATGGCCATGGATGCGTTATGACCTCCTTTATGCATGTTTCATATTGGCAAATCAAGTCTAAGGTTCCCTCTCCCGTAGCGGAAATCATACACCTGTTCCTTGCTTAGCATTTCCCGTTTGTTAAAAACCCCTTCATGTATTTTGCCTCATGAAAGATACATACAGGTTAACGCCTTATCGTATTGCATAATAAGTCGCCATTAAATTTCAATGAATTGGAAGAGTGTTTATTGTGATTCCACTTTTATCCTTCGTCGTGTTTTTGACTTTCAAATGGCAAAGAAATCTTTTGGGGGCCTTTTAAAACAATTGAGCTGTGAATAATGAATGAGTGACGGCGCTAACAGATAAAATGCCTGCAATCAAACAAATGATTATCAAGCCATCAATCTGTCATCAATATCTATAAAGTCAGTGATTGATTTATTGGAAGGGATACAACCTGGAGTGTTTTATTAACATTAAAAGGTTCAAGGAACAACCGCATTCAACATGTTCAATAACAGATAAATATGCACTCTTTATAAGATGGATGTTACAATACAAGCTAAAGTTTTTGTTTATGAAACATTTGTCACTTCCTGATTTAAGGAAAGTTTATTTCAGTGACACGGTCCAGGATCGATGACATTTGCCAGTGCCTATAGCTGTGCTAGAGTCATGTGAGTAGCTATATGTCATTTGTTTTTATTAGGTACTTTATGCATCGAAGCACAGCGACAATCTTCGACGTATTATGTTTTGATAATCACGGTGCTTTAACTTAATCCTGGTTAATAAGGATTCATCTTTTTATGTATATTGATGTTGTCATTTTAGTACGGAAGCAGCGAAAATTTAGATACTCAGCATCATGCTCACATGAATGATGAAATGTTGAATATAGAATGATGAAACATCATGCACAAGGCGGAATTCATTAACAATTAGGTTATTTATAATATTTTGTCTATATTTTTCTTAATGCATTTTGATAAGTTCGTAATAAAGTAAGTAGACAGAGAACTTAAAACACTTAAATGGGAAATCAATGGTAAAATTGCTAATTTCCACAATCATGAAATCAAAGGAAAGCGAGCATTTTTTTTCCAATGGAACGAAATAAATGGTAGATGGAGATGGAAAGAAAGAGCCTTCCATAGGTGAAACCATTTAACAAATCATTTGATAGCAGGAATGATAACACGCCCCAGACATTGCCAGAGCTGAAGCACAATCGAGATTTTGCTGGGGTGCTGCGTGTATTCTTCTCCATAGGCATTCTGGTACATGTATGTATGGCAAAATGAAGAAATGTTACCAAAATGATCTTCATTTTGTAGTGAAACCTTTTTTTTTCGCTTGTCGAATTTCTTGGGAGCAAAATAATCTTCCTTCCCCCCTCCCGTCCGCATTTCAACACTTGAATCTTGGCGGGATGGAGGGTGGGTTATCACCGCCTTATGCAAAATATCACTCGAAAGACTTTCCTGCAACCTGGCATCATTTACATCAAAGACCATTTCTTTTTGTCTACTTTTCAAGAAAAGCGAGTGAAGATACCGGGTATACAAGCCGAATGCGATAAGCAAAACACAAGGAACTTTTCTTTTTATCCGATAAACAATTCCATATTACTATTACCAAGTGTAAATAGTTAAAAGAAGGACATCCTATGCTGTTTATGAAGGCGGGTTAGATAACATATTGGTAAATTATAGAAGGGCTGTGTCTAGTAAAAAAGAAGAAGCTTTATTCAATGCTGAAGTCGAAAGTGTTACTTTGAACTTTCTTTGTAGACGACTCTTTTTTAAAGACAATATGTAATAAATTCACGAGACGTTTAGTATGATGAATGTTAAATTTCTTGAAAGCGATTATGTTCCTTGTGAGATGATATAAATGTAGTCTGGTAGCGGTATATAACGGCCCTTGGCGGATATCAGGTTTGTACTGAGATGGATGATAAATGAACGAGGAGATGATGATTTATTTTGCGCACATGATATGATCATTATTGAGGGCATGGAAGTATGGCATTATTATATAGATAGTGTACAATCTATTGTACAATATACTGGATTATAAACAAAATATAAAATTATCCCAAATGCAGTTTTATTTTACCGAGGCCGAAGGCTGGAGTGAAATAGACCTGCACGAGGGATAGTTTTATATTTAGATTTCATATTGTCCAGAAATATTGTATGATAGAACGTTCATGATATTTAAACATTTGAAATGAAATCAGTATGATACGCACAACTATGACATTGTAATCGTTATAAAAATTCTTATGCATTCCTCAGAGCCTTTACAAAAATTAAAATATTTATTTATAATGATCGATATCTAATATCAAATTGTGCCCCAATAATAACACACTCTCTTTCTCTGTTTCGATGTCATATTCACATGAAAAAAGTTCACTGCGAGACTAAGGGAGATGATGAAATTTATATTTCAAATACATGGTTTTTCAGATACACAGGAGTATTAATTATGCATTCTGTTAGTCTGACAACCACGCGTGATGAAAAGTCCATGAATAATTATTAGATTTGTTTTGGGGTGATAGACAAAGTGTATCTTAAAACGGCTCTCAAGAGCTGGGTTCGTCGTTCCTCATCCTACTAAACTTTGTAACAAACATAATATGGTGTAAAAGGAAATCATTGAAGCTTAAATATGAGATGGCTGTAGATGGAAGCGACGGTAATGAATGGGTCGTGTGCTGTTAAGTGATGTGATACAACAGGGTGATTTCTATTTAATGATCATCTTCTTCGCAAAGCAGACCCTGTGTCTCCTTGTTATGAGACAATATCGGACGAAGAGTTCAGTATGATTTATATATTTTATGGAGCTGAGGAGACAGAATCATCAATAATAGTTCATTGGACTGTTTAAGACGTACCCAATATCTCAGTCGGTTTTAAATGTCACACATTTTGCTTTATTGTGCATACACTGGCGGTCAACTTTTTCACGAATCTGTATCCTGGCGTCTCGTTGCACAAGCTGCGGATGCGCAGATCAAGAGAAAGACCTTTCCTGGAGCAATGGCATGGGGGGGGGGGGTCGCGTTCAAGAAACTGTCAAAAGTTACCTTAGTTTATTCTACAACTTTTTCCACAAAATTGTGTTATGTGTGTGTGTGTGTGTGTACACCAGTGTCCTGTCTTACTTAGAGTTGATTGATTTATTCAATCTCAACTGTATGGAAAGCCATCATTGTCATAATTGTCCCTATACCGGAAATTTGCACAACGTCGTTTTGAAACATAGAGGAATAACACTGAATTGTCAAGACAACAAGGGATGCATGAGTAGACATTATTTATGGAGGTCATTTTGAACAAACATGCATTTTAAAATAGGCATTGTTGGCTTTCCATATTTGTGGTTGATTGGATCGATCGCAAGTTTTTGCAAGATTGGGCCCTTTCATTTGAATTTTGGAATATAAAAAAAAATGTTTAATAGCATTCGTGTTTTCGAATAATCTACGCATTCTTTCCCTACCAATAGATGAACAAAATTAATATATATTGATACTACGAATTCCGGAACCTTGGAAGCGGGGGTGCTGCGGGTGCTGAAGAACCCCCAATTTTTTCCTTGGGGTGCTACGAGTATTTGTTTTTTCTATAAGCAGCACCCTATTCTGGTATATGTTCAAAATATGAGAAATGTAAGCAAAATCACCAACATTTTGCATTGAAAACCTTATTTTTTTTGCTTCCCAAATTTATCTGGACCGAAATGAACAACATTTTACAGTGAAAACCTTATTTTTTTTTGCTTCCCAAATTTATCTGGACCAAAATAACCCTTCATTTTGTACTGAAACCTTTTTGTTACTTGTCAAATTTATTTTTAGCACAGTAAAATATCGTTCCCAGGGCCCTGTATGAACTCCATAGACTTGTATGCTTTGTACAAATACCTTTTGGAAAATAAAGGGTGAATTTGGCCCTGGTAACTAGGGTGGCTACTATTGGTCATGAAGTAAATGGAAGAAGTTTAAAGCGCACCTTGTAGGTTTCAACTTTGTAGCTTTATGCTATGAATTTTGAAAATAACATGCAAAGGACACATCTGTTACATTCTATTGAACATTTACTGTATAATAACAATGATAAAGATAATGATGATGCTGCTGCTGATGATGATAATAGCAATAAATTATGATAATAGTAGTACTACAAATAATAATAATAATAATGATAATAATAAGTTATGATAATATATATAATAATCAAAAGCTCTCGAAAACAGGATAAAACCATCGATATAGAAATACTATTATTAACATGCAAAATCATCGTTTTTTCCGGCGCGCATTCTATATCAGAATTGACTTCTTTTTCTTCTAAATTTCGCCCTCAGTTATTTCACATTAAAATTCTCAGGATTTTATGTTTTTCAAGCTAGCTATAAAACTTGCCTTTAAATTCCTATGGTCATCTGTAGTACGTATACAAACCTCGTCAGCGAATTGTATGTATGGCGCTATCAGATTGACCATGTGTACGCGCTGTACACACCGCAGCCACACCAACAGAACCCACTCCCAATCGACCGATTATATCCCATTGATAAAAGATTAATAGTCCTGATTGGTCGGGAGATTGTTTGCTTGATGTAACTGTGACATTAGTTACAGCTTTATAAAGGTCAACTATTTTGCATTTTAGATAGGGTGCAGGTAATTCTCGCTCGAAATCACAATCCCTCTTTTCGAGGATCCTCGTTCTTTGAAAAGTGTCATCCATTTTTACCTTGAAGAAAAAAAGAACAAAATAAATCTTGCAGACTGGATTTCTTTGCACACTTGCATTGAAAATCTGACCCCTGAAAGCAGGAACATATCCATTTTGGCAAACCAATTGTCTTTTCTAACTTCCCGGTTGGAATGCAGAGACGAATAAAAACGAACGATTTCGATCTGCATGGCGACATACTACAGACTATTCATCCCACTTATCATAACGGGAGTAATAAATCCATTATATCAAATTCCGATATAATTACACGCAAATAACGAATTATCTTATTCCGCAATTATTGTTAACACAAAATGCCATATTTACAATAATCTTAAACGGAAACAATCAAATTACAATATTGATGATGATGATGATGCACAGCATTTGTATAGCGCCATTATATCTGTCAAAGACATTTAAAGGCGTGTTTAATAGACCAGTTCGTAGTTACTTCATGGACAATTTTGGTCAAATGACCTTTCATTTCTTTCATTATGATAGGCAGATTTCAAAGCAAGATATTACGTAAGCTTGCCTTACATAGCAGGATGAATAAAATGATTAGACCAGGTGACTAGAATAGCACACCAAATGAACACTTTATGAAGGTATTTGGTGCATTCCTATTTTGAAAGGATATCATAGCATGTTGCACAATGTACTTGGCAAACTGTGAAATACCAGTCGTTCGTGGACGCGTTGTTGTTCTTGAAATGAAAACCACTATTTAAAAGAATATATGAATAATCAAGACATCAAACTTAGTGCTTATCTGATTAGATTTTAAACCACCATGTCACTTTAGTACAAATGGCCTTCCTCTGCGTAGAATCATTTGATCATGCGCAGAAAGGAACTACGAACTGGCTTATTGGGGGAGCCAGCCAATCTGGGTAGCCTAGAAGGGCGTGCACTCAGAACTGTGACCCGCAGTCTCTCCTCCCGATAACTGGTTGGGGGAATGTGCACAGGTGTTACGATCTTATAAGCGAATCGTGCTTATAGTGTAACTCGCCGGTAAGATCGCGTAAAAGTGTTTTATTGCAAATATAATGTACGAGCGCACAGTGAATGGGTAGTTTATGCGAGAAAATCACTTCAGTACAAAATATTCACGCACAAACACTCTGTATGTTTCTTTTTTTCCCCAACTACTTAAGTTTTTCTTTTGGGGTGGGGGGTTGTAGTCCGTTCTAAAAAAACATCTTTCTCATCACAAGATAAAAGAGATTTAAGACATATAATAACCTGGTAAAAAAATGCAGCATATTTTTCATTTAGAGCAAATCATAGGCGATCGTGTACGTGTGCATGCAGTGGATCCTATACGTGCATCCGGTGCGTTGGTGTACAAACGAATGGTAGGGCCTACCAAGCAACACAGAGACAGTGCGTGCACACACTGGACACATTTTCAATAAGCTAGGGAGCGAGTTACACTATAGCAGGAGTTTACAGTTTAAGACCGTAACAAGGTGAACCACTACACCGGGGTTTCACCCTACATGTAGATGATCATGGGAATAGATGATAGAAAATATATTATGTATAAATTATACAAATAATAATAATGCAAGGACCTTTACCCCCCCCAAAAAAAAAATAATGTTGAAAAAAATTGACTGGATAAGTGCAAGGGTTATGGCTAGCATGCTTAGGGTTAGTGTATGTGATGATGACATGTTTGTGTTACCTAGTATCCCTAAATTAGACCCAAAGGAGCCAATCTGGAATTATTGGAAATGATTTTTTGACTGATTTGAGTAGGCATATGTGTCAACATTTACCAAAAAAAAGTTATGATGTATACGGGTTGGGGAAAGTGCTTTTTTTCAAGGTCAAAGGTCAATGACCTTTTCATATATACTGTATAATGGTATCTCTGAGATGGAAGGGCGCAGGTTGGTGATAATGGTGTCAAAATGCACAAATTCTTACCACAATATCAAATAAAATAAAATTAAGTACCTAGAATGCACATTCACCGATAAAATTCAAGGTCAAAGCCTTTCAAAGGTCAATGACCTTTTTTACATTATATACCATACTGCATAATGGTATCTCTGAGATAAGGTACAGGCTGGCGATCATGGTGTCAAAATGTACAGATTCTTACAAGAAGATAAAATAGAATGAATTCAAGTAGTTAGAATTGACATTCACCAATGAAATTTAAGGTCAAAGGTTTTAAAAGGTCAAGACCTTTTTACATTATATTTACCATACTGTATAATGGTATCTCTGAGATGAAAAGGCACAGGTTGGTGATCATGGTGTCAAAATGCACAGATTCTGACCAGAAGACCAAATGAAATAAAATTAAGTACCTAGAATGCACATTCACCCATAAAATTTAAGGCCAAAGGTCAATGACCTTTTATACATTATATACCATATTATACAGTGCGTATCAAAAAAAAGTTTACACTTTGAAAAAATCCTGTAAAATTATACATATGTAATATCCTGAAGATTTTTCCACATTTTAACATTGG
Source organism: Lytechinus variegatus (assembly GCF_018143015.1). NCBI lineage: Eukaryota > Metazoa > Echinodermata > Echinoidea > Temnopleuroida > Toxopneustidae > Lytechinus > Lytechinus variegatus. The sequence continues at coordinate 12,914,389 of NC_054756.1, read as the reverse complement.
TACAGATCCATTTAAGCAAATGACGATATAACTATTGAAAAATATTTCCGCTTGAGTGAGCACCACTTACTTTTGAAAAGTTAGTGAAAAATGATTTGCGCAGAACTTTGAAATAGCTATGCGAATAAAAGTAAACCTTTATCATGAAGAACACGTAGAATTTAGCTAGTAAAATTGATTTGAAGATATCTTTGACCTCTTTTAACTTGTTTCCTTGCCCAATACACTTCGAAGAGTGCATTGCGCCCCGCCCCACTCCCCCACACACCAAGGCCATCAAGACGATATTTGATTTACACTGAGCTGTGATTTACATAAAATGAATTAGGCTTGATTTCATTTTGTTAATCATTGTCAAGCTTGGGAAAAGTGTGGAGAAACAAGTATTAAGTGAAAAATTAAATGTCAACCCACTTTAAATAATAGAAACTTAGTGAAAAAATGCTTGAGATGTCTGATGTAAACTTTTGTTCAGATTCAGTTATGTCCTCAGATCCAGCTGGCACAAAAAGGGTAAAAGTTGTGCTTACAAAGTGTTGGAATTTCAATTTGGGTGGAAAATTTGTTTAAAAATGCTTGAATGTATCTGTTTTATCTTAATTGACTAAAAGTGCAAGGGATGTGTCGGAAAAACGCATCGCAGGGTAAGTTTAAATTCGCCCTTTCCCCTTGATAGTGCGTGAAAACGAGCATTTCTGCGCAAACAGATTTCTGCGAGCTTTACAAAAATGGACAGTGCTCACTCAAGTGTAACATTCTGTCAAAACTTTTACTTTCATTGGATAGATGAGACCCAAACCCAAGATTATATGTGAAAAAATTACCCACATGTTGTATATTCTTTAATTCCCAGAGCTTTTTCAAAGTGTAAACTTTTTTTTGATACGCACTGTATAATGGTATCTCTAAGATAAAACGGCGAAGGTTGGTGTTCTTGGTGTCAAATACACAGATTATTACAGGAAGATTAAACAAAATAAAATTAAGCATCAAGAATTTACATTCACCTTTAAAATTCAAGGACAAAGGTCAGTGTCCTTTTAAACATAAGATAATGATAATGGTATCTCTGAGGTAAAACATTACAGGTTCGTAATCTTGGTGCCAAAATACAAAGATTTGTACCAGTAGATTGAACAACACCAAAATCAGTATACAGAATATTGTTTCACCCTTGAATTCCAAGTTCAGGTGAAATATTATATATACATATATACATATATACATATATATATATATATATATATATATATATATATATATATATATATATATACATACATACATACATACATATATATGTGTGTGTGTGTGTATAATCTGTATGACATAAAAAATAACAAAACATTTATCCTATGTGTTCATATTTGTGATAATGTAAATAAAGATGGCTGATTTGTAATGAAAACATGGAGGTCTCATACTTTCAGTCTGAAGTAAGGTCATGGAGAATGTATTTAGGGGTCAGAGGTCAATGAACTCTTTCCAAAATATCAGTGGAAATTAAGTTTAAAAAAGGTGATAACCAAATAACACTTCTTCATGTACTGCGATGCATTTCCAAAAAGCAATGAAAAAAATGAAATGGATTATACTATTTGAAATTTGATGCATCATAATATCTAAATCAAGGTTGTCGTGTCTTTTTCTCTCCAGCGATAGTCCATTCATCTCATTAGGTTAATCTTCTGAAAATGGATAGGATAGGTCTAAATCTCATGTCACAGCTAGCATCATCAGACATCTGAGAGCATTTCCAAACAGCAGAGGGAAGATGATGAAGATGAAATGAAGGCCATCATAGAGCTGCAGTTTTTGTATCTCAACTTTAACAAAGATGAATTCCTGTATTATTATTAATTACCTCTCATTGCGAGCTGCCAGAATCTCTTGAGATGCTAATGCTGCATGACAAAACTTCATATCTGCTCTCTAGCTGCCGTAGGTCACCCATGATGCTATTTCTACTAGGTATCAGTTTGTACAAGGATCATGTATTTGGTCCAGAACAACTGATTGTTATCATGCATAGTAATGAAATTCAAAAGGAGATAATAGCTTACAAGTATACATCCATTGACCTAACAACACTCCTACAGCACCACTTCCAGTTCTTGAGGATCAAGCTGTGCAACATATCAGTAATAATATAGATCCTGGTATGTTATCCCTTGACAGAACATAAGGCTTTCATTGAATGGGCCAGATCAAAGTCCTGAAAATGTCAGAAGGTTTCCAAGAGTTTGATTACTCTTTGCTGAAGTTGAGACACTTAACTTCATTTACTATGACAAAACCTGCCGCTCTAATGATTGCCTTCTTTCAATTCTTCATCATTGTCCCTGGCTATATGAAAATGTTCTTGGATGATGCCTATCTTTTCCATTTACAGATTAAGTAATAGTATTGTAGCTTTTGAGGTTACTGAAATATTGCTACAGATAAATTAGTACCTTGATTTAGATTTATAAAATGCATATCTAAATGCTGCTACTTTAGACAACTTCACCATTTCAAATTATATCATACATGATTTTTTTTTACACTTTTGGCAATGCATTACTACAGTATATATTAAAGAGTGCTATTTGATTTCAATTTCACCTCGAACTTGTATTTTGACATCATCATTGGTCCAGGAATCAACTATTAAATTTCTGTTCATTTTCCACGCAGGTGAGTCTTTTTCCCATCAGAATCACTATATACCTACATGCCACAATAAAGTTATCGACCTATTTACTTAAATTTCCAGCCATTTTTGACATAGTTCATTGACCTCTAACCCCTAAATATATTTTTCATGGCCATTATTTATCCTTATTTCAAAGTGAAATTATTTAAACATCCAAGTTTTCATTACAAATAGCTATCTTTCTTTCTATTATTCACAAAAAATGTGAATATAATGGATTAATTTCTTTTTGGGGGAATCATGAATGGATATATCAATATTTATTAACTTTTGACCTTTGACATTGGATATCAAAGGATAATTCTTTAATATCACTTTGTGCCTTTTTATCTTCTTGCAAAAAATGCTTTTTGACACCAAAATCACCAACATGCAGCGTTTTATCTCAGAGATACCATTATACGATATATAACCTATGTAAAAGGTCATTGACCTTTGACCTTTAACCTTATGGATTAATATGCATTCTGGGTACTTAATTTCATTTTATTTGATCTTCCTGTAAGAAAGTCTGCATTTTGACACCAAGATCACTAACCTGCGCCTTTTCATCTCAGAGATACCATTATACCGTATATGGTATATAATTTTAAAAAAGGTCATTGACCTTTGAAAGGTTTTGACCTTGAATTTCATTGGTGAATGAGCATTGAATGTACTTGATTTTATTTTATTTGATCTTCTTGTAAGAATCCGTGCATTTTGACACCAAGATCATCAACCTGCGCCTTTTCATCTCAGAGATACCATTATATCGTATATGGTATATAATGTAAAAAAGGTCAATGACCTTTGAAAGACTTTGACCTTGAAAGTTTTCGTTTAATGTGCATTCTGGGTACTTAATTTCATTTTATTTGATATTGTGGTAAGAATTTGTGCATTTTGACACCATTATCACCAACCTGCGCCCTTCCATCTCAGAGATACCATTATACAGTATATATGAAAAGGTCATTGACCTTTGACCTTGAAAAAAAGCACTTTCCCCAACCCGTATTCATCCTAACTTTTTTTTGGTAAATGTTGACACTTATGCCTACTCAAATCAGTCAAAAAATCATTTCCAATAATTCCAGATTGGCTCCTTTGGGTCTAATTTAGGGATACTAGGTAACACAAACATGTCATCATCACATACACTAACCCTAAGCATGCTAGCCATAACCCTTGCACTTATCCAGTCAATTTTTTTCAACATTATTTTTTTTGGGGGGGGGGGGGGTAAAGGTCCTTGCATTATTATTATTTGTATAATTTATACATAATATATTTTCTATCATCTATTCCCATGATCATCTATCGTATTCCTCCTAACTTTTTTTTGGTAAATGTTGACACCCATACCTACTCAAATCAGTCAAAAAACCATTTCCAATAATTTTATTCCAGATGGTTACTAATTACGGGGTACTAACCCATTCTAATTTTCATCAAAAAATTACACCCCATTTCTAACACGGACAATTGATGATTTTCGTTAGTAGTTTATTGTAAGTCATAATTTTATTCTACAAATTATTTACAAATATATTCCTCAATATTATGATTATAGCAAACAAACTGGAATCCAACCATTTGGCACAACTTTTTTAATGTTTTCTCTCTAGAAATTACTTTTGTTGAAGGTAACTCTTATTTATTTCTAAGAAAACCGGTAATGCGCTACCATTCAAGTTAGATCTTGGTGATTACAGGACTGGAGATCGTTTTAGAGACATTCCTTTGATGAATCATTTAATGATTCCTTCCACGTATTTGAGACGTGAGCTTCACCGATTAAAGAGACACAAACCTCCAGATTATTCAAACAAGTTTGTTTCTTTCCCATTTGCTGAAAATTTTCGCTCGTAGGTTTTGACTTACTAATTTGCATATTAAACCCCCGATTCTCAACCAGGGTCACTTTGCGCCTTTGTGTTGAGCGTATTTGCATATTTCCGCCTGACAGTGACACCCGTGAACCCGACCCGATACCGACCAAATACATTACGTTATTTCCAATGCTAAATCATCGATCGGTTGGAGTCGGTTCCGTTGGTGTGAATGAAGCATTTACTCCTTTCTCATTTTCTGGACACGCAGTCGTCACAGGGCTTATTCAGTCGAGGATAATCGGGGGTATATGTTTCCAAAGGTGAAAAGGGAAGGAATCTAACCTATCCAAGGGCTAAAGAGGAATAGATCAATTGCATTTGAACGTGATCTACTAAAACTAGATGAGATTACATCTTACAACGTCTAAAAAGCCCATGGCTTAAAGATGAAGGCCATGGTCATGACAGAAACAGCTTATGAAGCAAGGTCAGTTGAGTATGCCAGGATATTAGTATTAAGATAATACTTATCTATTTCTCTTTTATGCATAATAATTATCAGCAGAGCTGTTTTTCTGCTGCATTAGAATACCATGATGATCAAAGTATCGTTGCCTTAAAAAAAATGCCAGTTATGGGTGGGGGTTAAAGCTTAGCAAGTTTACAATATTATATCCTTGATAAAGCTATCTAAAATCTACAAAATGTATTTCGAGATGTTAATAGCAACATAATTATGAAAAATTGTATTCAGCATTGTACATAAATGGGAATCATTATGTTGTTGTTGTTGTTGTTGTTGTTGACGCTGTTGCCGCAGGGGCTATGCAAATGATACCTCAACACCAAAACAAGCTCATTAATATATACTACTGTCAGTTCTTGCCCTGCTCTAAAACTTATATTACATTCTGTATACTTAATTCCTTTTCTCTATGAGCCACAGAGTCAAAGTCAAAGATATGTAGGACACTGCACAATAATTGTGAACTTCGCATCTTAATAGGGGAAATGGAACATAAGGAGGCCCACAATAACATAGGGATTGGATGAAGATACGAGGAAATAGAGCATATTACATGCCTGGAGCCTGCAGAGCGAGGAGAGGAGAAGAATATCTCATGAAAGAGTCTAATAGAGCCGTCTGTATCCCCAACGTGAATGCAGTCACGCCAACAAAAGCAGCTCCAAATCGACTTATTGTACGTCATTGATAAATATATTAATATTAATAAGGGAATTGATCGGTATCTAGACGGGTTTGCCGATGTTACTGTGGCGTGATTCTGCCTGGAACTCTACTCTGCCCACGGTTTAACTGCTATAGCATAGATCTTGTCACCTAAACCCTATAACAAGATCGAGCTCTCTCCACGCCAATTCACCTGGTCGAGTAACGGCCAAATTTCAGCGTATTGTTGCTCTATCTTTTACTGATTTTTTAGGCCAAGCCGCCCATAGGTGGTGTAGTGTAGTTGTCTCCGATGATAGGTGTCCTGCTTTGAAAATAAGATTCAGTTTGAGGTCTATAACAAAGAAAGAAGGCATTCTTGTCAATGCATTAACGAAATAATTCTCTGTTATTGGCAACTTAAAAAAGAAGAAACTAGAACAGTAGAAGCTATAATAATATTATTTTTAGCAAAACCAACGTCTACTCGGAAGGTTTATAAGAATACAAATCAAATGAGTTTCCTAATATAAATGATCATGATGATAAAGTTATGTCAATATTGTATCACATCATTTCCATGAGAAAATGATATCATTTCATTGGAAATATTAATTTATCAATATCAATATACACTGTAAAAAATGAAGTGCTATTCTAGCAGGTGCTTGTATAGTGCTTGTATACAGTGGCTGCACTACCAGTGCTGATTTTCTAGTTAAAATTTGAACTAAAAAATCAACACTCGTAGTGCAGTCACAGTACAAGCACTGTAAGTGCTAAATTAGCACTTCATTTTTTACAGTGTAGTTAATAATTTTGATGTAAATAGCAAAGGCGTGAGCATTTACACTGATCACATGCGTAGAATATCATTAATGACATAATTATATGAGCAAGAAGCAAACACAGCGTGTACCGTGGCCCTCATCTATTCACCCTGACACCACGAACCCTCACACACCCTCACCCGAGCACCGCACACACAAACACAGTCCTTCTCTTGTGACGGAAACGACTGTCAAACGGCTACGACACCAAAACAAACATGCTACACTTCGTAGAAATTTGGGGGAAAAAGGAATGAGATGACTGAAAATAAGAACAAAAAACCGACAAGTACTATACGTAAAGTGGATAGACGAGTGGGGTGTCAGATTTATTTTGGTTTCGAAATGAAATATGAATTGATTTGTGTTTTGTCCGACGTATCGATTGAGGTAGTGTCCCAATGGAAGGGAGGTCAATTGAAACGAGATTGCACTTCGCACAAACTGGTTATGCCACGTTGAATATACAAATTGCATACCACGGCTATGTCCAATCCGTATTGCAAATAAACGATTTAATGAATATAGATATCGATTGACTGAACTCGTTTTCTTTAAAACCGAATGCTGAAAGTGGTCACAAATATGCGACCCTTCCGTATTAACATTTTGATGCTAAATGGGAATGAAACACAAGGAACAAGCTAGCTTCTTTGAAAACATAAAAAAATATTGAAAAAAAAATTTAAAGTCTGAGAAAAAAATGTAAAAAATGTAGGAAAATTATGAAAATAATGAATGTTGTCATCACTAATGATGTAGGCAACCTCCCATTTGGGAATGCGGCCAGCATGTGTTAGGTCACAGTTGTACAACACTAATGTATTTCACTTAAATTGCCCTTTTTTCAAGTCTGTCCATAGATCAGGTGTATTTTATGGTAGAAAATGTTTCTCTAAAATTTAATGAAAAAGTATGCAAAGTTTGAAAATTGTCTCAATTTTAAAATTGGTCTAATTTTCACTTCACCATGTTCACTATTCTCACTAATTTTTACTCTATCAAATCAAAATTTCAGCTCGCTCTTCGCGCTTACATTAATGTTAATTGATAGTAATAAAGGCTCAGGCGCGCCGATAGGCGGTGTTAGACCAAGTGGATACTAGACGAAATGGGTATAGCCTAAATGAGAATAAGGTATAATGGTAAAATAGACAAAGTGACAGCTAAAACAAAATGTTATTAAACGAACTGGTTGTAGACGAAATGGGATTAGACTATCTGGGCCCGTTACTGAAAGAGTTGTGTTTAAACGAAAGTCAAAGAAATCAATCGCAAGTCCAAAATGCGCGCTGTTGATTGGTTGAAAATAAAGTTGCGCGTGATTTTTAGAGAACTTGCGTTTGATTGCAACTCTTGCTGCAACGGACCCCTGGGATGAGATCGAACTGGCAGTAGCAAACGTACCAGTAGGCCTATACTTTATCCGTCTCGTTTACTCTCAACATAATTATTACATGCCAAACTACGGGGATATTACTTTACGTTTTTAGTGCTATATCCTGCTACCAAGTGATGCGAAAATGATAATACTATTATCTCAAAATCTTTAGGATGGATATTGTATAAAATATCGATCGCACTAGATGACCAAGGTGTTAGCCATTGTAGCGTGATACAGCGGTATCAACGTTATATCATAGAGCTATTACTATGGTTATATTCGGTTGCAAACGTACAATGTGATTTGTAAAAAGGTCGGAATAGAGTTTAAGAGCGTAGAGAGGAATTTGGTGGATGAGATGTGAAAGTATCAAACCGTGGACATATTGGTGCGGCAGTCATCGTCACAATTTTCGTAATTTGAGAATCTTTTTATTATCGGTATTTCAAATAAAAAACACAATATTTAAAGTTTTCTTCTTCATCATCATCATCATCATCATCTTCTTTTTCATTTTCTTCTTCTTCTTCTTATTCTTGTTCTTCTTCTTTTTCTACTTCTTCTTTTTCCTAATCTACTTCTTTTTTTCTTCGTCTTCTTCTTATCCTCCTCTCGATTCTTCTCTGGATCCTTTTTGAAGTCGAAGGGGTTATCGATCAAATGAGGTTTTTTTTTTATTCGGAATACGGGGGCGTGACAGGCATTTCGTAAACGCATCCAGATATGTTACACCGTGACCGGCATTAAACACTTTAAAGGATTAGACTTTTGTCATGGTAAATCCCACCTACACATTTCATTGTCATATCCTCTATATGTTTCTTCCATCATTCCATGACATTATATTTCAGTAGCGTACGCAGGATTTTTGAAGGGGGGGGGGGGCTCAAGCTGAATGAAATGTTGAGCCCCCCCTAAAATAAGGTCTTCATCACTAATCTTAGGTCGTTTTCTACCCCCAAACATTGACAATAACAATAAAAAAAGGGAGCTTCACCAGAAATTTTTAGTGGTTTCGTACCTCAAATGAATTTGACATGACCCCCAAAATGGTGGTATTACATTTTTTTTCGGGTACGTTACTGTTAGATTTGCCATTGATAGTAATTTTGTCTTGGCATTAATTACCATGGCGACGTCATCCCAACCAAATCAATGCAAATACCCCATTGGCATGACTGAACTTGCATTAAACACGTACAACTGCAAACTTACAAGTCATGTTGAAAGTTGACACAATTCCTAGTGTGGGTTTATAGAGCACACACATCATCCAAGGACGCGCCGTCGTTATTCTGTCCGATGGCTGAATTGGAAAAGGGTACATGCTAGGATATCCTACGGTCATGACTGGTGGGGCCCCTAAAATAAGCTGGTCCCCATTACTTTTATGAAGCGTTGCTATCAATTTTTCATGATTATTGTCAAGTTCAACCCACGTGGACGTGATCTCCCCCTTTAAACTATCCAAGCTCCTTATCCTAAACGCCTCATTTGAATGCAGGGGGATTGCAGTGAGTATACGGTCCTAATGGAACCTGAAATGATACCATTAAAAAGCTCTCAGGAGCCGGGGCAGATTTCAAGTCATCGATTTGTTGTCTGTGGGGGCCATTTTAGGTGCAAATAATTGCTCCCTGGACGAACAGAAGGTGGTGTTTCAAAGTCACCACGGCTCAATAGGCTTGGCCGAGAGTTACCGGTTAAAGGTTTGTCAACCCGAAGGAGAAACGACCTGCCATCCATCTTTGAGGAACCATAGGTATGAAAGACAAGGGATAGAAACACGTGTAAGACAAGAAAAGCAGAATGGCGATGAGAAAGTGACACAAGGAAAAACCGTCTCCCGGAAACAAAAAATAAAATGTGCACCTTTACTAATGGCACTCCTGGGACACCTTTAACATGTTTAAAGGTAATTCTATATTGAAAGATGCAGTTACAACTTTAAAAGGCACTCTCTTTTCATGGCTGAAAGACGCAAAATAGGTGTAAAATTGCACTTAAAAGTTGCTGCCACTGTCATGACTGTCTACTGATCAGCACCTTTCATAATGATAAAGATGTCATATCAAAGGTGTAAATTTGATTTTTTTTTTAGAGTGAATGGAGAAAAACACAAACAAAAAAACAAACGTGTGTCCAGAACCTGGGCCCGTTTCATGAATACCCACGCTTACAACTATAGTAACTTTGCCCATACGGTAACCTTCAAAAAAGCACTGCCTGTGATTGTATGCTGAGGCGAGCAATGTGACTAGTTGTTTTGTATACCCCCCCCGACATAAGGTAGCCGGAGCATTTCAGGTAATTGAAGCAAATATTTACTTTTAAAAATATGATTTCTGTGTTAACATACTTTCCTTGCAGAATCTACCTGGATTTGTGGCACTTCAAATGTTATATGTATTTCATTAAGGGGTCTTGATTAAAGTTTCAATAAGACATGTAAGAAACATTTTAATAGACGAATTTGGCCAAGGCTCACGATCAGGTATTTGACATTGATGTATATTCGTCTAATGTATTCATTCATTTGATTGTGTGGTTAGGTATATAGGGGCGTCAAATTTGCATGCTACTTAGGAGTCGAAGTCGTCTTGTTCAGAGGAAGCACAGTTCGAAAAATCCTCCAAGCCCTTGATGGAAAATACATATAGAAAATACATTAATGTAAAGAAGATATTAACCACAAAAGGCGGGATCTTCAAATATCGGCAGTACGAAATGTATGATTTTACAAAATCTTAGAATACATTACAATTATTCTTGATTAAAACCATATTTGCGAAGATGTTTTGCTGATATTCGTGCACATTGTTCTCATGTATGCCGCATCATATAGTAGCAGATAAAAGAATAGAGAGATATGCATTGGAGGAGAGAGGGAGAATGGGGGGGGGGGGGATATGAAGATTATCTGATTACCAATGACATGATTATGATGAACCAGAATTATTCTGAGAATCGTGTTAAATATACATAGAATAGACGTTAATCCAGTTCGTTGTCAGGTTAGTCATCATTTTTTTAATTCTCGCTAGAAAATATTCATCATAAATCAGATAAAAGATCAGTATGCATGAGCACGTAACATATCATATCTCGTGTCATCACACACCACTTTGTGGAGAGCAGCGTTTCCTTTTTGGGTGGACGAATGCGCATGCGCAGCAATCCTCGTCCAATGAGAAGCGAGCAAACACCTGTGAATGTATAAAGTGCTTCGCTGAAAAATCACTACGGTTTCAAGACTTGATATCGTTGAGGATGGCTTTCAGTGATGCACTTACCCTTTCAAGTTAGGAAATCCTTTTTGTTTACACCACGTATGATGACCTTGTCGTCTCGTCATATGGAGAAGCTTCTATCTGTTTTTGAGCTAAAAATTGAATGAGGACATACACGGTAAGCCACAAATTGTATTTCTGTATTATCTTGCGAACTGTCATTCGAATTTTATGAAACTGTAAATGATTCCTAAGCAAATCGTAGGTAAAGTTTGTCATGTTTGTGTGCGGACGTTCATCATGTCAAGCTTTCTTTTTAAAAATATTTCTATACTTGGTTCAAGAAGTATGATGAATATAAAGTTCATATAAACTCATATTTGTAATTATAGTTTCTTTATATTCGGGATAACCTATATCATACGGAACTATTAAATCATTTAGGAAGATGTTTAATAAACTGAATTAAGTAAAAAAAATCTTATTTAAAAGGAGGACAGGTACAAAATTCAAAACCTATCTATGTATACTATTATTTGGATTTCCAAAGGGGCGAAATAATGTGAAATATAACGTCGAATACTTAAATAATACGAACAATCGCCATGCACACTGCCTTTTAACAATTTTCAGAGATCACTATCTAACAATACTAATAATAATAATAACAAAAATATAGGGTATTTATATTGCACACATATCCACCTTGTTGGGTGCTCAAGGCGCTCCTATATTACCCTGCTAAGCTAGGCGTTCTTAGCTGCGCACACAACTTTTTAAGAAATTACTCCCTACCGGGATCCATTTACCTCACCTGGGTTGAGTGCAGCACATTGTGAATCAGTTTCTTGCTGAAGGAAATTACGCCATGGCTGTGATTCGAACCCACGACCCTCTGTTTCAAAGTCCGAAGACTATTCCACTGGGCCACAACGCTCCACGTATACATAAACTTAGATTGCAGTGACTGTATAATATATGTGCCTACCCTAGTCGAAAGAAAAAAATTAACAGGATTCCAAATCATTCCATGTACGACTCGACTTTCGTTTGGTATCGTAGTCGGTTGGTTTGAGCGCTTCATCAAGAAATCGATCCATAATGTGCTGCACTCAACCCAGGTGAAGTAAATGTACACCAGCAGTAAGTAATTACTAAAAAATCTGTGGGCACCAATATCGGTTATCAACCAATAAATGCTTATTGAACATCCTGGTATCTAAATATATACAGTGTGTCCCAGAAAAAAAGGAAACCGAGATTCCGATGTATATTTTTCTTCCAAGGGAAATGAATAATAATACTCATTTACATAATGACAATATAACTCAAATATTTTCCTTTATTTTGATACATATATGATCATGATGATACGAACACTACACGCATTAATGAGCAAGACGAGTTTGAAATTTTATTGTCAAAATCAAGTTGCGCAAAAAAATGTTGAAATGATTGGTTCGTGGTATTCCACGAATGGCTCATTATCATTTCATTTGTATTCTTCGTTAAGGCCCCCTCACCCCTAACCGAATTGCCTGAAATATGCCTTGCGATGGCTGGCGAAAGGCACTAAAAAATCGTTTTCAATGGTAACTGATAGTAAATCATATTTATTCTTCGTGTTTCGGTTCGTACGTCTTCTCAACTAACAGCTGCGATTATTCAAAATCGCGCGGAAATTTGAACAGGTCTAAAATTTCCCGACGAATTGAAAAAAAAAATCGTTGGTCATCTCTTTGAATTCGCATCTCTTATTTAGTGTGCGGTAATCGCTTATTTAGTGTGCGGTAATCGTTCGTTTATCCTTCGTGTGTTTTTGTCGCGTATAGTCCCTCTTCGCGCTTTTGCCAAAGTGGACCGCTCGCGAAAGAACCCGTAACGAATTAACACGATGACACAACGAACAATATTGCCTGCTCTATTCCCTTGCCTTCGTTTCTAATCGCACGCCATATCAAACCATTGCTCACTGTTCCTTCGCCTTATTGGGTTATATCAACCCTTCGCTCGCCTTCGGAAGCAATTTTCTCAAAGAAATGAACCGAAAAATCGATATCCTTTGCATGACATATTTATCCTTCGCTTACCGCTTGTTGACAAAATTTGACAATAGTTACTGATCGCATGATTTGAAGGAAATTTTATTTGAATTCGTTGAATTCGCGCTCATTTTTCTCTTTCGTCACCCTTCGTTGGCCGACATTCGGTCCGTTTTTAGGAGGCTTTTAAGATTCTATCACTTATCCCTGATATGAGAAAGGATTCAGATTTACACTGAGTTTCTGCTCAAATCGTTTCTGATATGCCTAAAAAATTATTGTTTGTAATGTGCCATGCGTGAACGACTGCTTAGCTGTTGGTTTCAAATTCGAGGTGAGATTCCACTCTTGCAATGAGTATCAAACTTACTGCAAAAACATATTCAATGATAGTGTAATTTATCTCTGAAACCAGCTCCCTTTTTGTGGGAAGCACTGTATATATGCAATCGATAAAAAAATTACAATCATAATTATTGCTAGTGAACTCCATAGATGCTTAAGCATGGTCTCAAGCATATTTCCATATGTAATTTCGATATGTAATATCAATTTGATTATAATTTCAAAGTGCATTGGGTCGCAAATTAGCAATATTCGAGGTCTCAATGACCATACATCATCGCATTGCTAAGAAATATAAATAAAAAGATAATAAATTACAAAGCTCAAGCGAAAAAACTACTTGTAAAATAATCTTAGAAATATCATCTACCATTGACTATGATTGGAAATAATTTTATATGATTTCCCTCTGAATGTGTGGCTGGTACCTTATCATGGTGTGTGCGATGAAGCCTTGAGTAATATATTGGAATCGGGGTAAGATCTCTCAGATAAAAATTGTGTTATTCTGTGGGGTATGCGTTATGGAAATTCCTCCTACATTTTTTAAACGCGGCAGAGAGATTCATATCAATTACATGTTAAAAATCAATAATTTGAGTGAAACGAGAGTTTGACTACATTCTAAAGTTTAAAGTATCAGTGAATGGAGGTGAAGGACTTTTTTTAAAGACCTGTAAGATCAACAATCGGCTTCAACCATGTTATACTGCACGAGTCGGCATAATTCATATTGAAGCATTTTCACGTCTGGTAATATGAACGAATTACAGCTTATCTTTTGAATTTAAACTCATTAAAATCTGAGGTGAAGCAATTGATTTTAGAGCATCCGAGTGATTTTAGGTCATCCACAAGATTTAATACTAAATAAGATAGGCCCTATATTCAAAACTAACTTAAAGACAGCGTACGTCACTGTTAATCTCATATATATCAATCAAATATAACCCCCTTTAATGAGTTGGAAAATCCAGGTAGATAGGCAACTCATATGTATACATATTGGAAATTTCAAATTCGACCTCATTATGAAGGATTTGCATCTGATTGGCAAACTAATCAGTGATTCGATCCTTTTACGATCCAGTGTGGTGGTTACTGTCGTCTTAGCCTGCAAGGCTAGATGGTAAATTTTAAATTTTTTATATCAAAGCAGTCATTTTTGCTAAAAATAGGTTTCTTGATATCCATTTGTAGTAAATTTCTGACGTCTTTATATTAGTTTCATTTTCAAGCAAACATGACAAATTAGTTTGATAGAAAATGTCTAATTAGAATTGAATCTCCAAATGTCTCTACGTCAACCCCCCCGAAATATAATTAAAATGATAATAAAAATCTCGGAGAAGAATCTCGGAAAACAGGACAACGAACTCTCCAATAAGTTGGTAACTTTCCAACGAGAGGTCTGATGTGGCTATCATTGCGTCAGCATTTCTACATATACTTTTTATTGAAATAATTTTGTTTATGTTTATGAGGAGCAATCATGTAAAATCTAATATGGGTACCAAAACATAACCATAATGATAGTTACCTCTAACTGCCATTTTGAGTGTTGAATATACATTTAGCATTAATAAAGAGGTGATAGTGAAGGGGTGAAATTTAGATGACAAATGTAAGGGATTTCGGAGTTCATGGAGTTAGAGTGGTAATAATAATAATAATCATGATAATGGTGGGTGCTTATATAGCGCACAGGTCCACCTTTCGGTGCTCATGACGCTTCACGAAAAATAACCACACACACACAAACATCAATTATATAAGGCGAAAAAAATAGAACTTTGAATTTTCCTGAATAAATATACTATTAAACTATTAATGGGAGAACCAATAAGATTTCAGTTGGGACTTGAATTTTCTGTTGATGAAATTTGGCGTAATTGGATATGCAATTGATTCCATAGCTTTGGTCCTATAACAGAGAATGCATGGTCCGCCCATTTGTGTTTTGTTCGAATTGCCTGGAGCAATAGAGCATCGGATGATGAGCGGAGACTACGTAAAGGCTGATATTTTGAGATAGAGCTGCTGAGATATGTGGGGACTAAAGATTAAAGTGAATGATGTATTTGTAAAATAATGTCTGAGGTGATTCGTTTACCAACAGGCAGCCACTGTAATGATTGGAGCATTGGCGAGATGGAGTCATATTTTTAAGTGTAGGTTAGGAGACGGACATCAGAGTTTTGTAGACGTTGAAGTTTCGTCGAATCTTTTTGTGGGAGGTTACAGAACAATGATTTTGAGAAATCTAAACGGGAGGAAATAAAAGCATGGATAAGTATCTAGGCTGCAGGTTCTGATGAAACTCAAATTACGTAGGTTACATCTGACATTTTGTTGGACCTGAATGATATGATTGCGAAAAGACATTTCCTGATAAATATAACTCCCAAGATTACGCGCTGTTTTGGACGGAGAGATTCAAGTGTTTGAAGATGGAGGTGACATGATTAATTTTTTCTAAGCATAAGCTTTGACCCAAGTATTAAGAATTAATCATTATTAGATTTCTGGCAATTACATGTCATGTCTTAAGGCTTGTAGACATGGTAGATATGTATCAGGTTTTGTGTTAGCAGAGGTCAGTGATGACATTGAAGGTTGAAAAGACAAATACAGTTGTATGTCATGAGCATAACAATGGCATTTTATGCCATGGTTACCATGGTTACGAGAGATCGTGCTGATTGGTTGCATATAAAGGGAATAGAGCAATGGACCTAATACGGAGCCCTGGGGTACACCAGACTTCAGAGTTGTCAAACTTGAAAAATAACTACGGATTTAACATATTGAGGTCGTACTGACAGATAGGCTATGAACCAAATAAGGGCAGTCTCCTTGATATATAATGAGTTAAGCCTTTCAATTAGGATAGTGTGATCTACTCTGTCAAATGACGAACTCATATCAAGCATAATAAAAGCCATAATGCTACCGTTATCCATTTCTTGAAAGATACATGAAAGATCTGTTGAGTCAAGTAGAAGTGTTTCTACACCGCTTTGACCAGGTTTATACGCGGATCGAAGTGGGTCTTATTACTCATTTTTGTGTGTGTTAACTGTGAGAAAACTATTTCCAGCAGTATACCTAAAGAGGATATTGGGTGGTTATTTCTCAGACACTCTGGATCAAAGCCTGATTTCATCCAGCATCGGATGGATGACAGCTTTTTTTTACAGACCTGTGGCACAATTCCCGAACTAAGACCATGTCATGCGATCATGGCCAAACAATCTTCAAAATTTCATCTTATAAGGTAACTCCTTCGTAAAAATCAACTTTCAGAAATCAATCTTTCAGACACTGAAAGAAGACATCGAATATATATGTTGCCATGGTAACTATGCATGTAACTGTACACCAGTAAACTCGAGGGAAAGCGTTTGTTTAATACCAGAAATTCGTTTCATACAGCTATTCGTACATGTAAGTATTGTTGCGCACGATTCTACGCGTCTCTTTTGCACACGATTATTGAGAAGTTGTGATGAATTTACCAAAATTTTTCCTGGACATTTCAACAAAAGAGCAAGTAAGTATCGTAAAGATCTAATAGAAATTTGAAATGTTATGAAATTTGCTTCTAGATGCTTGTGACACACATTTTTCAAATTTTATTTTTATGATGATTACGATTATTATTATCCTGATTGGTCATATAGGACTAATTCCTACAACTGATTGCACAAACTATTCTGTAACTATGATCAATTGTAGAAATTAGCCTCACAGATCATTTGCAAGGCTTTTCGATTACAGGTCCTTTTCCTATGGAAACTGTCAGTGAATGGATACTTGTGCTGATGGGATTCGATAAAGAGCATCAATGTCTTACCAAACATCATCTCATATATATTAAAAAAGTAGAAAGCACAAACACATATGATAAAATACTATTGAAGAGGGTACCATCTCATTATGACCCTTTCCTTTCATGTTAATACCAGCTCATCTCCCTCGCGCAACCGCCCCCGTATAAATACAGAACACAAATATAGATCGGCTTCTCGAAGTTGTTTAAACGCATGGATCATTCTGTAAACAATGTCATAAACGAACTCAAGCGCTTATCCATGGGCCTGTATATGATATCATGCACATTTTCTTTTTAGTAAATTAAGAGGAATGTAATTTGGCGAGCAAATGTTTTTATTTTCGTCAGATGAGAAAATATGGAATTACTAAGTCAGAGGAACACAAATGGGGAGATATGTATTCAATTGGAGAGATTTTCATCAGTTTTATGTCTGATTCAGAATTGACAACCACATCAGATTCTGACTGGTTGGGAAGCACACTAGTATCTGACTGTCTCCATGGTAACTGTCGGATATAACAGAATCTGTCGGGGAAAATCATTTTCTGAAACGCTCTCGGAAAGAAGCAACGCATCTACTTTGTCTATTAAATCATATCTAAATAATTTTCATAAAGTTATAAATTGTTCATCACTGTCACCATACTAATGTCCATTGGTGATTCAGTTCGTTGTATTTCTGATTTTATAGGCATTTCCCGTGAAATCTTCTCGAGTTTATTCAACATGGTTTGTGTATTTTGGTTTTGGACATACACATGTACCACAGTCTTATCACCTATTATAACAATGCGACTGGAAGTGAGAGAAATAATTATGTCACTGTCATTACGGTTTTGCAATTGAAATGGAAATAACTCAAATGTTTTCACCCTTCAACCTTCCCTTGAAAATATTTTAATTAACCGATCGATAAGAGGTCACCGTTATCACAGCGGTGACGATATAATGAAATCGATATGTAATCAGTGATTGTGATCACTTTTTTGGAGTCCTTATGGTAGCATGAAAGCGAGTGATCTCTTCTTAGAGGTGTTGACTTTGCTTTGATTAAGGTCTCTGGTCGAACTTGTTTGATAGGATTGATAATAACATCATGGAGCTGCTCTGTGTTAGCTCCATGATTATATCAAGGGGTCAAAGGTCGCATTGACCCCATGGATTTCATGACACACACCACGAAGGGGGGGGGGGGTGTATGATGTTAAAGACAATTAATCAAACATAACCATGCACTTTGCATGACTTTACACCATACATTGTTTTTTTTCTTTTCGAGAAAGCAAAGAATATGAAAATATATTTTTGTACAATCTGAAACTCAATATTCAAACTAACTGATGTTTGATTCCAATTTGGTCGCAGTTGACAGCTAGCATTTTACGTTATATGCTCTCTGGTTTTAATAAACATTATACATAGATCAAAATGAGCCAATATGATTGTGACGTGTGTAGGACCGACTTAAACGTATCCATGTGCATCCGAACATGGCCCTGGGATCGAATAATGAATATAGGATGCCGAGCTGATTTGAAAGGAGAAATTTACAAATAAACGAAACAAACGTTTTCACTCCAAAATGAATGGGATTTGGGTACTGAAAAAAAAAGGAAAAAAGAAGGTTTTAACTCCAAAATGCAGGTGTTTTAGGCACTGAAAATTTGACAAGCAAAGAAAAAAAATTAATGAATTGAAAGGTTTTCAAAATACGGGTGAGTTTGAATGTTTACTCTTTAGCATACACAGCGAAAACTGTGGTGTTAACCGGTGTACATAGAGGACCACACCAGTTATTTTACACCGTTGTTAAATTGGTGGTGTTAGTTTTACACCTATAGGTGTTATTACAACACCTTTTGTTGTTACATTTACACTCTTTAGTATTATGTTTAATTTCTAGGGTGTAATTTTAACACCTCAGGGTATGGTCCTCTATCAACACCAATTGGTGTCTGTTTTAACACTGCAGTTTTTACAGTGTTCATACATGATGGTGTATAACACACGCATCACCCCTGTTTAACAGGGCCATGCATCGGAACCCGACGTGACTCGTACATAAATACATAGATACATACTGAGGTTTTTACCTGTCTGCTAAGAAAGCACGAATGCCCGTGAGCAACCAACCGGGGACCAACGGCTTAAGGTCCTCTCGGAGGGACCTTGTAATGAGGATAAATGCATTACTATAGCGCACCATTTGGGAATCGAACTCGGGTCACCAAAATCCTAAACCCTCGCTCTACCGACTGAGCTATCGCGACTCGGTTTGAGATATCGGTTCTTTGATGAATCCGTCTGTAACTTCCACCGTAATTCGATTATGATTATCAACTAGGCTCAAATCTGTATTAATATCAATAGTAAGGCTTGTTTATAATGATACCCATCCGCGTCATCTACATCCGATTGCATTGGCCTACAGCATTTACTTCTTTATGACATTCATCAACATTGTCAGGGGCGTCAGATGGGGAGGGGGGCAAAATCAGAATCAAGTTCCAAAGGCGCTCGATCACACAAAACAAACTCACCCACACACATGCACATAAGGCTATATGTATGTATGTATGTATGTATGTATGTATGTATGTATGTATGTATGTATGTATGTATGTATGTATGTATGTATATATATATATATAAAGTAAGTGGTGCTCACTCAATCGAAAATAATTTTCGACATTTATATCGTCATTTGCTTAAATGGACCTGTACCAATGTTAAAATGTGGAAAAATCTTCAGGATATTACGAATGTATAATTATACAGGATACTTTCCAAAGTGTAAACCTTTTTTGATACGCACTGTAGTTTTTTTATCATCTGACCTGTTAAAGGATTTTTTCTTCTTGCAATCTGGCAATTGCTATGATCATTTGGTGCTAAATATATAGTTTGATAATGAAAATCTGCCTTATTTGTATAACCGGCTTTGGGGCAAATAAAGCAAAATGTCACCTTTCGTTCTCGCTGAAGAACAAAACCACGTGACCTTTTATAGAACACAAGAAAGCAGCCGGTGCGTTTCACCGTCTTTGAACAAGAAAATTCTGGCTTTCGGCAAATATCCGACTTAATTTAGAGGTCTTTGCCGTTTCATGAACAGGTGAGAAGGGCTCATTGCCTTACATCTAGTCCAGTATGAGCGGTACTTTCGATCTTGGAGATATCCTAAAGATTTTCGTGACTTTATTTTTCCCTTGGTAATGTATGTTTGGCGATAGACCTCCTATTGAAAGGTCGACTGAGGGAAAATAGCAAAGATATGAAGTGCTTGGCTTAAATGATGCATAATGTCTATAAAATTGGGATTTGTACTAATGCGGAATTTGATTAGGGATTTTCCGCCTCACGGGCTATAGCTTTGCTAATCATTGCTTCTCTGTGGATTAATACCCTAGAACCCTTTGACAACCAAATCCTCCTGATTACATGTTTTGATCATGTGATTTTCACATGATATAATCGTTTCGTCGATGAATGCGGGTAAGTTAAAAGTTATCATGAACAAAGACTTGAGAGAACATACAGTTGGGATTCTTAATGAGATATTCAGTATATCAATCACTATATTGTGGAGCGTCTTCTGACTTTAAAACAGAGGGACGTGGGTTCGAATCCCAGCCATACCGTAATTTCCTTCAGGAAGAAATTTATCCACATTGTGCTGAACCCGACCCAGGTGAGGTGAATGGGTATCCGTAGGTCGAAATCCCTTAAATGCTTGAGCGCCTAGGTAGCGGGTTAAAAGCCGGATAAATAATATCCAAGTCCCTTGGACATGTTGGAAGCGCATAGAAACGTTATTTATATTGTATTATGCGCTATGCAAGAACTATTATTATTATTATTATTAATATTTATATTAGACTCACCAGTAACACGGTTAAACAGTTTCACTTTACAGCCACGCAAATGAGTAGCACTGAAATCAGCAGAAATCTTAGATCCTAGAGGATAACTTTCAAGTTACTCTACAAAGAAATTCCGAATTCAATTCGCCATATTCCCCCTCTGGATTTACAAGAACAATCTCGCAGATCCCTGAATTACCCTGGGAAATGTAGTACACCTGGGCCGCGTTGAAGAAAGAGATGTGTTTAAAGGCAAAGTAAAAAAAAAGCCCAGTTCTCCAATACACTCGTTTCATTGGTTGAAAATCGGGTAAAGGAAATGTCATTTCATAGCAGGGTATAAAATGTGAAGTTGATGTATCAAGGATGAAACTATCAAAATAAATTCGGCATAAAAAACCCCTAAAAATCATGAAGAAAGCCTCTGATTTTAAAGAAAATACTAGTTGGAAGTGTGACGGAAAAAAATAAATAATCGCATCGGATAACTGCTAAATCATGTGAGGTATAAGGCCTAATGCAATGCAAATACTGCCAGAGAATCAGTGAATTGAAAGAGGCAATTTCTTTTTTTCTTTCAATTGATGGCGCAATTGTTCACGAAGCTATATTGCGTACATCCATGTTTATAATAGTTTACATTTACAGAATATTTTTTCGCATTAGAGACACCATGAACAAGAAAGCCCTTTTCCTTTTAAAAGTCTTAAGAACGCCCCCAGGGAATACTTTCCAAATATTGTTTCGCCGGTGAAGATTGAATGGTTTCACATCATGGCACTCGCGTCGCTGATTTCCAAGCAAGCCTAGATACGTAAACAACGCATGTTGTGGAAAGAATCGCTTTTCAAATCAAAGATCGGATATACATGGTCAAACCTGTCTTTTATAAGCGCTGAACTCGCTAACATGATCACAAATATCGATAAAGCGATCGTACGATCAATAACTACGGTCGGATAACCGTTTACCGAAGTCGCGCGACGTGCCCTTTCTCGTCATGAGTAGATATGAATATTGCGAAGGAAATAGTAGTCAGCAACGAGTAAGATATTTAAACGAGGAACAGAAAAGAAAAGTTTGTAAGCCCTAGAAAGAGGAAGAATGTACTTTTAAAAGTTTTCATGCTAAGCTTCTTCAGGGCTTATAATCTTACACTTAGAATTTTAATTTCCGATGTCATCAGAATGTCACAATGAAGCCGGAAGCCGTGTGCACAGACGAAAAACACGAAAATAAGTAGACGAAGAAAGAGAGGGATGATAATTATATAGAGGAAGAAAGAGAGAGAGAGAGAGAGAGAGAGAGGGGGGGGGACATATATATATATATATATATTGTATATCTAGGGAGGGAGAGAGTGATATAGTAAGGAAGATGTGTGAATGCATAGTAGAAAGTGTAATTTTATCTATGTAAAAACAAAACTAAGGCATTTCTTTCGCAATTGAAACAGTAGGTTTTTCTTGTAAGTTAAGTATCCTTAATCAATCGCTCACTCCAATACACTAGCCATTTTTTGGTGCCTTTTTTCAGCTCTCATCACAGACGGACGAAACAGAATCCGCGTATTTGTCGAGCGCAGCCCCTGGGCTTCCAAGCGAGACTTGATTATAGATCCGCTAATTTTCACTTAATAGTTATGTGCCTTCACTGCTCAAGCAAGGCAAGAATATCGCTTACATGGCAATACATTGGAGCATGGCAGGAATAGAATCCCGACATGTTACATTAATACATTCAGACCCCGTAGTACTGCCGAGAGATACACACACAATCGTTCTCCCACGCAGGTAGCTAATGAAATAACAAAATGAAAACAGAAATGAAATATTCTATATAATAAGTCTGCTGACCTACATATTTTTTCCGTGATTATATCCTGAAGGGATTTGGAGGCCAAGAGCATACAAGGCCCTTTCCCCTCTAACCATGCTAACTATTCTGTATAACAAAAAGTGCACGTCATACTATAACGAGGTCTTCCCATAAGAAAGTAACACTAAAAACGTTTTACTTGGGAGAGTGGAGTACTGATAGGAGCTCTAGGAGGACAATATTCTGATTTGATATAGTAGGTGAAAATGTCAAACTTTGTTCCAAGAAATAAAAAAAGTCTTCAGTTTGCTTCCAGTGGACTAGACTCCGAGTTCACACAGTGAAAAGAAGAAACAAATAAAAGTTTGCACATAAATTTCAACAATGGCAGTACCGTTTGGGTGCAATCTGAATGGGAAATATGCAAAAATACAAACGTTTGTTCTCATTTATAGCAACATTTACGAGTTTGCACCTAGAATGTACAACTTTGAATCTTTTTTGTTGGATGAATGTTGCGTTCAAAAGGTCCATATTTTCCATCTCTTGACGGGCAATATTTATCACATTAAAATAGAAATATGTAGGTATATGCACCGATAAAGACGCAAAGGGCTTCTTGGATGCAAAGTTGCACACAAAAAAGTGTTGCATATGAGGCGTGCCACTTACACCTTTTTCATGTATTGAGCACCATAATGACCATCAGTACAACTAATCCCGGGTCTGTGGTGATTTTTTATTATAAAAAGGAACATTAATTATAAAACAGAAAGTTCAATGTGATGTAGAGACTTTTCCTGAATTATATAATATCAAAAATGTATATTTATGAAACGTATGATTATTAACGATCATCTGAAAGTTGGCCGGTATCGTCTTGGGAGTATTGCGAACATACAACAACAACAAGAGAGAGAGAGAAGGCACGCCATTTACCAATTATTTGATCGATTGACTAGAATAGTTTGTACCGAAGTTTTTCTCCCTAACCATCTTATTAGAAGCTACTTGGGACTCACGAGTCTATACCATAAACATTATTTTTTTAAATACTTCATTAGCAAGACAATTCCCCTTTTCATTCCTTGTTTTAGTTGATTATAAAGGGGAATGAAGCGATGGGATTGTTACCAGTCTTAAACTTTTCCATGAATCTAACTTGTTTGAATAAGGAAATACATTTAACCAATGAGGTAAAATGGATGATTTCAAACTACAAGCAATGAAATGGAAATATCTGTGCAAATATCACAAGCGGCTACTTTATTCCATCCTATGACTGTAAACCTGGCACTATCCCAATAATGATTACAATTTTCTTTAATAACCTGAAAGAAGAGAGATACAAAGTGACAAATGAGATCATGAATCTACTTTTAATCATCAAATCAATGAAAAGATATCTATATTGTGAAATGCAATTGACATATTATCAGACAATGACAACTGTATAATCAACAACCACTGTGAATATTTATTTTGATGGATAAGAAAAAAAAATCCATTCTTTTTATATGCAATTAATTTTAACCAGCAGTTGTTATCTTCTTATTTTAAATAACCTAATATATATATTTTTTTCTGGGAGTGTAGCTACACGAACACATCAACGAATAAACTTAATGATGGTAGTTATATAGGAAGAAAAGCAGATTGACAAATTCAAAACTGCCAAACCAAACAGGAAGCCTAAAATGTGATCAGCCGGAATGCCAAGTGATCCTTGTATAAAACTCAGAGCCTTGTAGATCTTTCCATTAAGCAGTCAGTCACCTGATCAGACTTTCCCGCCTTTGAACTTTTCTATTCAGGTCAGACTCAGAAAACAGTCACACCAATGAAAAAAGTCCAATCGATCAAAACTACTACGTTATTACCAATGACAGACCAACGGTCGATTTGAAGTCGTTTCGTTGATGTGATTGGATATTATTTTGTCCTCCCTTATGTCCCCTGCGCCCATCCCCTCAAATATGTGCATTTCTTAACTTCGATTCAGTGGGGAGGCGCTAATCACCTGAGAGATTTGAATACGAAGGAAAGGTTGGCGGACGAAAAGGTGTTCACATAACCTTCAAACCAACGAAATCATCAGCACATTTATTCGTTGTGTAATACCGTATAGATGTGTGCATGATTATTCTAAACAACTGATGTTTAGGAAATTATGAAGAGGCAATTATTTTCCCTGCCGCAATAGTAAGGTGGCCGAACTTTTATGAATGTTGATATAGGTTTAGCAAAATCATTTTTTAATTAAGACATTTGATCCTGATTCGCTGTTGGGTAATTCCTCTGTTTGATTGCTTTCTAGCATATCACAAATCAGTTTAAAATGTTATTGGATTTGCGGGGGGAGGGGGGGGGGGGGGGCGGGATGGTGGCGTTTGCTGCTGTTCTCTTAAAATGAAGCAAGTGATTCTCAAGACCAAGTTGATTCGCTGAAGAAAACGAAAGGCCTCTCCAAAATATCTCCTTGTTAAAAAGGAGATCATCGTTGGCATATTTGTTTTGAAAGTGATAAGAAAATTAATATTCTTGAAAAGGTAAGGTAAAGTAAACTGGCACACGACAATGTTTGAGTGGGATAGTCTGAACATGAGTTCAAGCGAGAGTTTTAGCAGCGTGGTCATAGTGGGAACACACCTGACGTTCTCTCATCGATCGGCGATGTCAGGAGGGTGTGAGTGCGTGATGTGATGTGCGTGAGCGGGCTAGACGAGTGTGGGTGTACCAGACCGACGTGGGTGTGGATGAGCTCACTATAGCAAAGCATTTTCAATGAATTCAATATGAATTTT
This sequence comes from Lytechinus variegatus, assembly GCF_018143015.1. Taxonomy (NCBI): domain Eukaryota; kingdom Metazoa; phylum Echinodermata; class Echinoidea; order Temnopleuroida; family Toxopneustidae; genus Lytechinus; species Lytechinus variegatus. Next base: position 12,888,552 of record NC_054756.1, on the reverse strand, counting down.
GCTTGTGTGTGTGGGTGTGTGTGTATGTGTCTGACTATGGTTAATATCAGGGTGTGGTTGGGTGTTCATTTATTGACGTGTGTTCTGTTAGCGTGTGGTCATGTGATGAGGCAATGGTGGTGTTGGGGAGATGAGAGGAAGGGGGTTTTAGAGGGATCTGTTTTATGCAAGATCTTTAAACATCTTGTTGTTTTAACTTGCTTGTTAAGAACATAAATGTTGGATTTTTTACCAAATGAGGAGAGCCTCGACCCCATTTACAATGCATTGGCCTACTGGTTAACAAAATGGAAGGATTCATGCAAAAGATTTTAGTTGCTCGAAATTGGAGGTTTTATACTTACAGTGATTTGATTGAGATGAGACATGATGTAAGTAGGAAAGCGTAGCAGAAACATTACGGAGTGTAAGGGTACATTGTATTTAGGCGAGCGTAAGCTCCAATTTTCATGATTGCCAAGTCTACTTTGCAATGATAAGGATCATCAATTCCACCTTAGAATCTAATCATCCCTGCAATGTTTCAACTCTCACGAAATTCCGAGGGAGTTTGCCTGATTTGAGGGTAATGTGAGCCTATATCTCCGTTTCAGGGGCAAATGCAATAGCGTACTGAACTAGTTCTTTATCAGTATCAACCTTCAACTGAGCGATCGTATCTTTGGGATTAAATCGAATGTTTTGATAAGGTCGAATATATCCATTTTCAAGGATGCTGCTTAACAGTAGAATACCTTTGAAATTTTTGCTCAAACCTCGATTTTCATCCAAGAAGCGTTCAGGCAAAGTACTGGAAGTTCTACATCTCAGTTTCAATTTTGCATATTATTTTGTAGACCTATGATAAAAAGATCAAACAAACAAACAAATCAATGAAAGAAGACACCGGACAAGTGGAAAGTAAACATTCCATTTGTATCAACATGACAAAGGTCATGTGGCATTGAACTTTCTGTCCATTATTGTGATACATTATCCTTTACTTCTCACATTCTACCCCTGAATTCTAAACGCCCTTTCGAAAAAAACAGAATAAGGATGATTATACTTCCGTTTTATTCATTTGGCCTTCTGTTGGTACTTTGTACCCGATGCAGGAATGCCATTTTATTTATTACCTAGTTCTCCAAGCGCTGACATCCATATTGGCGCAAGGGGACCGTGTTGTATTTCGATGTTTAACTTGGAACTGAAGAGAATGTTCCCCTCTTCTTAAGTGCGAGCGAGCTAAAACAAAACTTTAACTTACATTAAAAAGATACTCCACCTGTTCCTCCTCTGACCCTTATTTATGCGCTAAAGGATAATGCTATGTTCGTCATGAGGGCTGTTACAAATAGCGCACAGGTATAGAGAACAGAAAGTTTTAAAATAGGCGTATAACATATTTTTTCTATTAGCCGCTTTGACCTCCTGTCATGATCACTCTTTTCTTCTGCAGAAAAAGACTATGATTTTCTGAATTTACAAAGAACTGTTATAACACATGCACATTATCTGATAAGATAAGATTCATAATTCTAAAAATGTATATGCTCCCGTTCATCATGATCATGTTCCTGAACCATACAACTTATCCAGTCAATTCACTCCTCTACCGTTTAGTGTGATGAGCAATGATACACAGCTCATTTCATTTCTTCGTTTTCCAATGAGTCAGCCTATAGGTTTTAAGAGTAGATCCTAATATCTTCTCAAAAATAGACTATTATTGAATCAATTGCATTATCTGTGTTAGTTAACCTTCAATTCCCTAATAACATGTTTTATTCAACATCAATTTGTAGAATTAAATTCTTGTCATCCATCCTATTCGGGAATAATTTATTTCTTGACGAGAGCACTTTTGGGGAATGGAAATCGCTTATTTCCACACGAGAATTGATTTCCCGAGTTTAATCCATACCGTAAGGAAAGCGTCTATTTTTAAAGGAGTGAAAAGAGTTCTTCAATTTAGACGTCACTTCCTTTCTTCATCGCACGTTTCTTCTCTCAAATTGGGTCGAGATAACGGGCAATCAGAGAGCAAAGGGCTATTGAAGGAAAGTCTCGGTAAGAAGTGCGTTCTGGATGAACAGGATTGAGTCCTCGTTTGCGAGTCAAAGAGGTGTCTGATAGATTACTTCTGAGTAAATCACCCCCCTGACATGCCATAGGTATGTGGCAGTGCTCTTCACACGAAAAAAACCTCGTACCTCCTCACTTATATCTGATGTATTTTTTCTATGTGTAGTCGGTTTGCTTACGCACAAATACGGAGGTAAATTTGGCGAAAACAGTTCAAAGTGAATAATTACAACGTAAATTGCAGTTCGGTCCATGAATGACGTGGTCATGCAGATAGTGTTGTGTCTTCTGCTGATCTCTCGGCTTAAAAAGTTCGGTGCATATCCATCCATGAAAAAGGCACCAACCAATATGTGCGTTTCCTGGAGGGTTATAAGTGCGTTGTACTGTGTACCTATAAAGTGCCTTGCACTGTGTGTCATCCCATCTTGATATATTCAAATCAGTGTAATTAAAATAACATTCACTGGACGCTCGCTTATCAAGAAAATGCGTACGCATTGACGAGGTCCCGAGTATTTTGATAACCAGCAATATATTTCTGTAGAGAATTCTACGTTTTATATGGATCCGATGAATCCTCAGATGAGGAATATAGGCTTCTCTTCTGAAAAAATATGTACCTCCAGAACCCCTTACGAAATGATAGTTATACTTTGCTATGACTACTGCAGCTACTACAAAATCTTATTCTACCCTATGCACCAACAACAACAAAAATCGTTTCCTTTATTTTCTGTTGCTAGAAGGATCATGCTGTCAATTCTCAGTACAGAACACACTCGGTTCAAGCTTCCCATCCCACCTACAAGGTATATTACAGAAGTTTCCATAGGCCTACAGAACGAGAGCCTTTCTGAGAACACGCAATGCCACAATATCAGTAGAGTATCCAGATACTTTACATACCAATTTTTCCCTTTCTCAATGTAAGAGAAGGTGATGATGCATCGTACTCTGCAAAGACATGACAGAACCAATTTTATTTTGTCTGAATAACGCCATGGTATCGTCGACGCATGCGCGAACGTGAAATCGATTTGGTTGATCGTTTTTGGAGTTTTGGAACTTTCCCGTCCTATATCATGAGCTCTCTATCGATATTGCCGTTGCCATGGTTGCAACACAAATTAAGCGAAAAAGCCCAAACACCCCAAACAAACAAACACACACCCACAAGCATTTAAGTTCAATTCTTCTTAATTTCCTTTAAAATGTTTTGAAAAGTGCCCTGAGCTCTCCATAAAATGGATTTGACGCGATACACTTAAGTATATCATCAATATTGTTTTTATTAATATTATCATTGTTAGTATTGTTTTTATCACTATTGCTAAACGTCAGACACGGTAATGACGCAAGTTGTATTTCAATAATGATGCCTCATGTGAATTGAAATAATGTGGAAAGACTGGAAGAGTCCCCTGTATGTCCCCGCGCCCCTTATAATGTTCCTACGGGGAAAACACTTATTTGTTGAGCAACATGGATTCGCTGAGGGGATTGCATGAGGGGGTCTTAACTCACAATGACGCAAGAGACGTCAACCAAGAGTTGTTTGTTGGGGGTGATTGTCGGTTACACTCAATGCTAATTTGATATCGAGCACCCTGGTCTACACCAATTGTCCTTTCCCATTGACATATGCGTAAGGGCTGAAGAAATAAAGGGTGGTTCGGATTGATAGAAAGAAAGAGGCAGAAACAAAAAGAAGAAGAGAGTGTGTGTGTGGAGGGATGTGCGTGTGTGTGTGTGGAGGTGCCGTGGCCAAGTGGTCCAAGGCGCCTGGCTATACATGAACAAGTCCGGCGTTCGATCCCCGGCCGTGGTAGCTATGCCCGTGAGTAAGGCATTTAATCTACAGTGCTCTTTTATCCTGCTTTCAAATAAAAGAAAATGCTTGATATTGATAGCTTAGCTATGAACTTGTTTTGCTTAAAAAAAGTGTGAGAGAGACAGAGGGTGGGAGAATAAATAGAGACAGCGAGGACAATAAAGAAAGAAAATAATAAATGAGAAAGAGTGTGTGAACAATTAAGCTATGGGGTGGGGTGCAAAAGCAACAAAACGCAACAACTAGAAAAGTGATAATAACATTTGTGTTCATGTACTCATAGATTGCTTTCACGAAGGTATTCCTGTGTATTATCTTAAAAGGAGGTCCGGGCTGAAATATTTATATCTGAAAAAATATAGTAAAATTTACAGAGCAAAATGCTGAATATTTCATCAAAATCGGATAACAAATAATGAAGTTATTTAATTTTTAAAGTTTATCAATATTTTGGGGAAAGCAATTTTATGCACATCGCCATGAACATTCATTAGATGGGCTGTCCCTTCTTCTGAAGTTATGACATGAAATCATAAATGTTTTATTTGTTCATACATGTATAAATGATGTGTCTCCATCATTGGCGGCGGAAGCCAATAAATTTAGGGGGTGTCCAACTGAAATTTTGGGATGGACACATGTAAAAAATAGGACAAGCGCCCCAAAAATTTTTGAGAAGCAAAAAAAAAAAAAAAAAAATTTAGGGGGGACACGTCCCCCCCGTCCCCCCCGCTTCCGCCGCCTATGATGTGTCTCCATTATGATGAAATAAGTTGCGGCAATAAATAACTAGTGCATTTAATCAGTTGTCAATTCATTTGCCCTAGTTCTTGGTAGACCAATTTTGAATAAACCTAATATTATATAATAAAATACACACAAAAAAGTGGGGATATGAGATCATCAGCCCACTTAATGTATATTCATAAAGACATGCCTAGAACTGTTTCACCGGAATAATGTAAATCTTTAAAATTCGATAACTTCGTTATTTGTTATCCGATTTTGATAAAATCTTCAGCATTTTGCTTTGTGAATTAACTCTATTTATTGAGATATAAAAATCTCCGGCCTGGATCATCCCTATAATGACTGTTTTAGAGAAGTTTTTATTTGAAAACGTATCCATAATCCATACACCGAACATGCATGTACCATACACCGAATATATATCATGTATATCGAGGAAATGTCTTTTTTTATCTGTAAAATCATCTACGTACAGTGAATTGCCATAAATAATGATGAAGAGTTTTTTGTTCCCTGGTTTTGTTTCGAATTTCTTGTCAAAATTTTTGACATATTTGTGTAAAATATTTTCACTCTTGGGTTAATTTGTCATGGTTGTGAATCATTAGTGCTGCGTGGCAGAATCGTTTTTATATACTCAATTGACGACCTATAATCATTGAAAAATCAATTAATAAATGAATAATGATATAAAACTACATGTCTGTATTAATTTTGAGTTTGCAGATCCGACTCTTGGCCGGTGTTGCTCTTTTTTGACACATGGCTATAGAACTTGTTAATGCGTGAAGCAGGTAAATGAAGACGACGGGCCGCATTAATTCAATTAAAGCGGATGAAGTTAATTAATCGAACATCACTTTGGAGTGATCATATGAAGAAATTGATGCTCACCTAATACATTCTCATCAAATATGTCTAGAATGATTTTACATTTAGTTCTTGAAACACGAGCTGTTAATAAGTTCGTCGGGAATGGTTAAGAGACCTAAGAGCTTGTAAATCAACCACTATTAGGGCAGGCTATAGGACAACACTAATCTAACTACTTTTTTGGGGAGAGCTTCATTATGGTCATAGAAACGAATCAATACTGAAAATTATTTCAAGGATATCCTTTTAGAACACTGAGAAAAAATAAGTAGGTTAAAATAACCTACGAAATGTTGGTTAAATGAAATTCCGTGTATGGGATTTTTTTAATCTAGTGTTGGTATTAGAGACATTATTTTAACCAACCTGATAGTCAAGTTAAAATAGTTCTGAGAGAATTGGATTTCGATGGCACGTTAAAAAGTTTATCATTTGCAATATATTGAAACATGAAATCATCATTCAGTTTCATCAGATAAAAAAAACACTGACGATTTCCCGTCTCAGGCTACTACCCAACTTCCCGTCTCAGGTTACTACCCAACTTCGTATACCAAGAATAAACAAACAACAACTTAATGAAACAAAGCATAATAAACCCGTAACCATGATACAGAAAATGGTTAAAATAACAAAAAAGTACTAATGAAATAAAGAAAATTACTAATGTAAAGTATGTGGGTTTTTTTTAATTAAAGAAATACATACGTAATTTTAATAAATGACGAAGACTCTGCAGCTCTGAAGGTATTTATGTGATGTGGCAGTCACACTTCCCAAACAAACTCCACCTCCATAAAACTATTAAGTTTCCTTCTATGGCAAAGCAATGGTCGGTTTCGAAGTGGTCAGTTTGGTGTGACTGTGATGCGGGTAGACATGATAGAAAGGGGGAGGAGGTTATTGTTATATCGGATATCGTGTTGGGCTTTCAGGGAGCGCATTGCGGTGGGATAATGTATCACGGCAATTTAGATCCTCTCTTACTTGATTAGTCCTTCTTACATTCGGCGTAACCAAAAGCCATAATGTGTTACGGGAGGATGCAGACCAAATGAGGGTTGATCTAAAGGTGAATGACTTGGAGGTTCGGTAATGGGTGATGATGGTGTTTGACGGAGGAGGAGGAGGGGTGTAAAAACCGTCAGAAAAACCAGTATATGGGGTTTTAGTTGGAATATCACATAGTAATCATCATCTGGAATCAATAAAAACAATTTGGAAAGTAGGGCCACGAGAAGTTGTTTTCACAGGGATAAGATTATGGAAAGACTAGGCGGTCGTATACTAGGTGATAAAAATCAAGTTTAATAATAAACCAACTGTTTGAAAAGGGCGCTAAATAGGATAAAATGAACCTTTGCTGAGGGCATGGATGCCTGAAGGTCCTCCTGTCAATTAACATAAGGATGGTATTTTTGACGTCACATTCACTTGAATGACAAGCAAAGGGGTCACGAGGACAGTAATGATGAGTGTGACAGTTACGGAATGTTTCTTATAATGCAACAATCACCCATTTAACACATTTGGACTGTGCACGTTTCATACCACATAGATTGTTTTTGCAATAGTAGTGGTAAGTTCAAACAAAATTGTGACAACATACAGGAAAACAAGAGGGCAAAGGGGGAGGGCTTCGAACTTCGAACATTGTGAAGTAAAAGTGTAACGAACGGAAGATAACGGGTGTATCAATTTTGTCTGTACTTCCACGGGAGACGACTCGAAATACAATACTCGTTTCCTTGTGTGCTTTTTGTATCTTAGGGCATCTCAACACTTTATCTAGTAACTTAATCATTGTTGAACATATAGCATATGTGATGAAAATGTAGATAAAATGAGATAAGGAGAGAGAGAGAGAGAAGGGGACAAGAAGGGAGAACAAAGGTGCACAAGTGTGTGTGTATCCGTGTGCGTAAAGAGAGAAGGCGAAATTCATTATACGACAGCTATTCGGTAAGCATGTCAAGTAGGCCCTTTTACAAATTCGAAGTTCATTTTTGCGAAAACCGACGCTGTGCATTGCACATCAACACATTGACCTCTGTTTTAATGACAGGTGTATGTGCTATAACTGCATTACTGCACATGGCAAAAAACATTTTGAAAGGCAAGATATTTCCACCAACGTGCCTACTGCCTCTGATATATTGAGCATACTCTACAGTCTACACCATCAGTCCTATCCCATTGACTTCTATTGTGTATGTGCTGGGTCATCGGAAATTTTTTTCGGTACATATCACAATCCGACAATTATCCACTTTTCAATATAAAAGTCAAATATATCTCCATATACAATATCCCTCTTGGAATGATGAGGAATGATGGGGAATAAGATAAAATTCAAAGGTATTCCGATAGAAGACTCTGAAAACACGACGAGGAAATCCCTGTTTTGAAGAAGCAAGTATGGATTGACTGCGCGTCGCGACAATGGGGGTATTCATGAAGTGCATCCCTTTCGCACTTCATCTCACAGGTCCTTAGGACTCGGCTGCCTCTCTTAAGCGGCTTCCTGATGTTACCAAATATTGATCGGGTTGACAGTGACGTATTACCAACAGACACAACCTGCGGGCGCGGCTCTGTTAGAACAGTCGGAGTCATTACCAGCCCCGACCCCAAAACTTACCGCTGGTGAAAGTGACCGGCCAAACTCTAATTTCCGAGGCGATTGTGATGTTGCGTTCTTTCATTTCCAAAGCAAAGGATCGAAGGCAATGCGTCGTTCGGATTTAATAAGCGCTGACACAAAAATGGAAGAGTTGCTCTCATTATTGTATCATCATATAAGTGATGACGAGTTTGGTATTTACTTATGTTGATTGCACCTTGAACTGTTACTACAACACATTCAACGAACCTTGGGCCTTTTGTCGAATATTTTCCAAGGAAACATGACTTAATATCATATACAGTTGATACAGTTGTAAATATGCTGTTCTGCAAATAAATATTCATAACCACAAAATTGAATTAAAAACCACAGAAAAAGGCTATAAAAGAAAAACAATCAAAGAAAAGTAATTCAAAACCACACTTGAATAATTATGGTTGAACACGCGAACGGGTTGAACTCTATTAAAGAACCAAGATAGGAATGTCAAAGTTACTATCAAGAACCAGATATCATAGCTGAAGAATAAGGATGTTGTGGGCAAGTTAAGTGGTCTCCGTACAGAGGGTTATGGGTTCGAATCCGAACTATGTCGTCAATTCTTTCAGCAAAATTTGATCCTCAATGTGCTTTACTCAAACCAGGTGGGGTAAATGGGTACCGACAAGAAGTAATTTCTGAAAAGAGAAGAAGCTTTGAGTACCAGAATCGGTACAGCTGCGTATCCGGGGTAATGAGAGTCTTGCTTACCTAGCAAGGTGGGTAAGAGCGATTTACAATTATCCTTTATTTTTGTTTATTGAACACGATTATATTACCAATTCGCCAGCATGACTGCTAAATGGGTGTTAAAACCATTAGCAGTTGATACCCCTTGTTGATCACACCCTGAACATGCTGGGGGTATTGGACTTAATACACCCGATACACCTGATACACCGAACATATCAACGCCCCAAAGTGTACAAGTAACAACCAAACTTTTGATAACTAGATGTTGAACTGATTGACTGGTGAGGCACTCAATTTTACATTAATAAAACCACGTTTTTTTTTTACACAACCCCCGTAAATCATGTTCATAGCAAAGGTAAAGGGGGGGGGGGTTAAAAATGCTGGCTAGCATACGGAGATGCCGCAACATCCTAATCGTTCTCAAAGACTTGAATACTATATGAAATTACATGTTCCTTTGTCAAAATATATAACACCGTTCTGTAGGCGAAATCTGCGTTTCATCGCCCATCTTTCAGAATCCGAAGGAATTCGTTATTATTCTACTCTATTTACGAAATGTTAGCGGTAACCCATTCCCATGTTTGTATATTCTTGAATTCACCACGATAACCATCATAACCACGTACAAGAATATGAGAGAAGTCCACAATTTCTTGTGAGACTATTTAACACCAGTCGGTCATTTCTTTCAGCAAAATTTGATCCTCGATGTGCTTTACTCAACCCAGGGGCCCGTTGCAGAAAGAGTTGCGTTTAAATGCAAGACTACAAATCAATCGCAAGTGTCAAATGCGCGCTGTTGATTGGTTGAAAATCAAGTTGCGCATTATTTTTAGAGTTGCGATTGATTGCAACTCTTTCTGCAACAGTAATTTCTGAAAAGAGAAGAAGCTTTCAGCACCAGAATCGGTACAGCTGCGTATCCGGGGTAATGAGAGTTTTGCTTACCTAGCAAGGTGGGTAAGAGCGATTTACAAATATCCTTTTTTTCTTGTATATTGAACACGATTATATAAACCATTACGCCAGCATGACTAATAAATGGGTGTTAAAACCGACAGCAGTTGCTAACCCTTGTAAATCTTTGTAAATCATTGTTAGATATGAAACTGTCGAATGGCAAAAAGAGTTTGGAATGCATTCATTATGTAAATTGTGTTCCGTTTTAGAATAACTATAGAAACACCATGAACAGCCTAGGGATTAGTAAGTGTTCAGATCTAAAATCGGTGAAAATCGTGTCATACCTTTAAACATCATTGTTTTTATGCGTTTAATATCTTACATTTCCACAGAAAAGAAATTTGATCGACTTTTGTTCTAGATAATCGTGCGGCTACCAGCATTACGTTATTTATTAAGGTATGTGAGAAGAAATACCTATTCATACGGTCCCAGTTGAAGGTAGCATTCGTAAATTCGAATAGCCTAGATAACAGCACTATCTTGATGCACATGCAAGTTCATGCATAGTATTAGTTGTCACAGAAAGGCGAAGGTATAGAAGTCTTGATGATCAAACAACTCCTTCTTACATCTCAAGGGGCAAACTGATCCCGACCTTCCGGGCTTTGGGGACCCGAGAAATGAACACGACACCGTAGATGAACACGTATGGGAGCTCGGAAAACATATCTTTACCACCATGATGGATCATCAAGGCTGCGAGGAGAGTTCCTGAAGAAGGCTGTTGGTGTCCACATCAAGTACATACCCCAGAAACCTCCTGCAACACAGAGGCAGAGTTACACCGGTGTTGGTATCCCCCAAGGTTCCAGAACGGTCGCTTGATCGTGTTGATTAACAACATCAAGTAACATTCACCATTCAATGGCTGTGGATTTCTTACCTTTTTCTACAATTGCCTGTCGCCAATGTGGCCAACGACTTGATATACCACTATGAACATGCCGAATGTCTTGTTTGGATGAACCGGCATTACTTGTTTCGTACACTGGACATGCTGGAGCGATTATTTCACTATGAATGACAACCCCTATCGTAAACTATTAACCAAATACCCTGTGAAATATGATTGTTTCGCAAAAACACATGAAGAATATAACTAGTCAAGCAACGCGGCTTGAAACATTAACGTTTGTCGGTATTAACAAAGAAGCATTCAGACGTTTTAAGTTTCCTTTAAATACATGTAGATTATAATCTTGAAAATTAATTTTTGCTAATTCTGAGTCACTTTCTTTTAAATACGATAAAAATAGGCGTTATATGTTGTGCAACTCGAGTATTAAAAGGGTGCGAAGAAAAGGGCTTTCGCTTTTGAATAGAGAATACAAGAATGGGGTGTACATTTACGAGAGTACGTTCATATCTTCCTTAGATAAATCAATACCGAGAGGAGAAAGGCGATATTAATGTTTATAATTTTCCACGTATTGGCAATAAATAAAATATAGCACGAGTGTTAATCTTGGACACACACGATGCAAAAAGTTGTGTGTTTAAACTGACATTAATTGGTGTCCCCAGAGGACACATCGTTAGCTGTTGAATTTACGCCCAAGATTAAAAAAAAAACAAATATGATAACATAATCGGGTATTAAATAACCCCTTGGATCTAAATCCGGTGAAAATGATTGGCTTGGTCTTCTATGCACACCGCTATGTTGTTCAGAGTCCCGGCATCCGGAAGGCGTGGATCATATGACAAACTTGGACTCTACCTAACCCTATTAAGACGTGCCAATGAACTTCACCCGCTCGGTCGAAACTTTTCATTAATGAGACGTCCATCATTAATTCAACGTCATCATGTTTACCCCTCAAGATAAGGCGTAAATCCACGCATGCGCATGGATATCACGAAATACTATTTGTTGTAACGACCTCGGCCAGCGCCAGGCGACGAAAGAAAGTTATTGCATGCAGGGGAAGAGATTTATTACCAGGTCATAAGCAAAGCTTGGCTGCCAGATTGTCTTGTTTGATGGAGTATTATTGGATTTTGAAGACCGTCATCATTGAATTTGTCACAATTTGCGATGAAAGTATGAGTAATATAACAGAACTGCGTGACTCCGCATAGCACGAAGTTAATAATGAAAAACTGATAAATTGCATGTTGGAGCAATGATAGAGATCCAACCAATATGAACTGATCTTTTGTACAAACAAAACAGTATAGTTAGCATAAAGTGAGCGAGACGATACCCATGTAACCACATTTTTTAATGAAAAAAGTATTTGTGAAACAAAAAATACACCAAATTTACGTTTTACAACATGACCAAAGAATCTTTATGTAATTGTAATGGGTAACCCGGCGCATCGGTCATGTTTTCATCTTTTAGATGGGCAAAGCTTGTTTTAAGAGTATTAGGAAAGTGAAAGCATTATCAAATTGGTGCGACAAAAATATAATCGTCTCTTGGTTTAATTTGTACAGACTACCCAGGTGCATAACACTTGAACTATAGTTTGCATTAAGGAAATTTGTTTGGCATCTAATTTGTGATTATTTTCCAAGATATTTGTGTTAGCCTGGTGAATGTTTGATATAGACAAACCTTGCAAATTCTTGATCATGTTATCAGAAAGTTTATGATCCTTGATATATCTGACAGCGAGACAGGATGTCTTCAAGATTGTTGAATAACGTTATACAAAAAAGGTCAAGGCACTGCCGAATATGTCTCCTTAAAAGGTTATTAGGAAATCAACCTTAAACAAAGGCGATCTCCGACAAAAACAAAATAATAATTCGAATGAAGACTCATACTAAATTTTTAAACTAATGACGAAGGTTCGCATATTGCTGAATTCAAAATGCGTAACCTCGATAGATTTTCTGCTTGAAGGTTCCAAAAACATCTGCCTGTTCCATAAGGTTGCTAGCACTTCCTCTCGCAATCATTACGACAGGTGTTCACATTGCCTGGTCCTTGAAGAAAAGATGACTCTGCAGTGCACTTCCAAACCCCTCTCGTAATATACTTCCATTGACAAAGGGAAGTTATGATCCAGAAACACTGCGGAACACCAGGAAACACGACAGTGGAAACGGGATACGATGTTCATCGTCAAATCTAACGAGTCCCACTTCCTTTTTTAAGGCTCAGCTGAAAGATTCAGTCGAATTTACATACCTCTAATCAATGAGGTGGGAGAAAAAGGGCGTCTGCACTCCACCCAGTGAACCTGAATTCCCGAACACAGATCTCTTCTCATACTCATGCATCAGAGATCTTGATCTTATACAACCATGCCTGTTCTGTCGTGTATAATACCTACATTGGGGAAACGTCGCCTTGTCAAAGTAAAACAAGTTTAAACTGATTTCCCTTTACAATAAACATGATAAGATGAGTACTTTTTGCCTAACGGAAAATCAATACACGGCCTTGAGAGACCTATATTAGACTCGGCCTGTGAGGCAATTTCCTATAATTGTGACAGCCCAGGTTATGCGTAGCAGCCCGAGTGTCTTCTCTTTTACTTCTGCAGTTTGAAAGGTACAATTTTAGTGAATGGGACGCCGTATACGTGGAGCGTTGGGCTCAAACGAGCATGATGTTAAATAATGAAGATGAGGAATGGGGATAGCTAACATGATAAATGGTAATAAACTGTGTCTTGACTTAATTAAGTCGCTTCTTTAGGCAAGACATGCCTCTCATGTCATTCCCTATGAATACAATGCCAAAATTTTGATGATATTGAGTGCACTCTTATAACTTACCAGTGGGATAAAAAAAACCGAAATGCTCCTTGATAATGGAACTAGCAACCTCCCTCTCTCTCTTTCTCTGTGGAACAATGATTATCGTAAAATATTGAGATTTGCTAAAATAACAATGGGAAACTATGGTCTATCTCATCCACTTCAAATAGTATAAATTCTATCCGAGAATGATTTTCTTTACACATTTACGCGTAAAAAACAATACTAAAATGCGTGGTGAAAAGATAAGTTTCGAGATGTATCCATACAATGACAAAACGTGACGTTTGCACTATTGCCGAGTTTTCCTTAAAAACGAAGAACTCTTAGCGACGACATGTTTGTTCTTCTTGCATTCGACCTGCTACTCACGAACAGACGGAAATTCGTCACTGACACCTTTGATCGATTGCACAGGAGTTCGGATCGATAGCGCAGATTAAGCGGGAAAGCACGAAATGCTCACATATCTCGGTGGTGTTACACATAACGGGGGAAGTGACAGGAACGAGGTCGAGAGCTCATATCGAAAGTTATGAATTTTTAAAAGAAAATCGGACACGGGCAACCAAGCTTTTATGGATTTTATGTCATCGGTTTTTATCTTCACCTTCTGTAGATCCAGACTCTAAAGCTTCACTTTTCTGGATTAAACTTTTAGCTTGTCGCAGTCTCCTATATGTAAGCAACGTGACCGATTTGCGCTTTAAAATGATATTATCTATAGTTTGTTTAATTAGTCTGCGACAGTTAACATGAATTGATATTAGGTGCTATACAGGATTTTTTTTAAATTAACAACCGTCTCTATTTTGCATGAAATGATTGTTGTGTGATACGTTCTTTATTTTTTTATACACTATACATTATGGGCAGTGTTGTAGTGCCTTGATGCTCGGCCTTGGCCTTAAGGCGCCTTAAGGCCTATTTTTTCAAAGCCTTGGCCTTGAGAGGGCCTTGGCCTTGGCCTTGAGGATTTTGAGCCTTGAAATTTCAAGGCATTTTCAAGGCATTTTCAAGGCTTTTTCAAGGCATTTTGTATTTTGTACTTTCATTTGTTTTATAAAAGTAATTATAAATGTTTCAATTGTTCTGTATATCTAATGACACTAAATACTACCAGTCAGCAGCAGCAGAAGCAGTAAGTGTACTTAGCAGTGCCATCAATTGCAATTATCATCACATAATTATGTAACAAAGAGAAGTGATGAAAATTAATATTATTTATTGGTAATATGATGTAATCATGACTAATAAGGATAATGACAATATCAATAATAATGATAATAATTATGATTAGGATTATAGTCAGTGGCGTAACTACAGGGGGGGCACGTGCCCCCCCCCCAATCGGCTGACTAAAAAAAGGAGGAAAAGAGGGAGAAAGGAAGAGAAACGTAGTGGGAAAGAAGACATTAATGTTCATTATAATGTTATAATTATGTTATGTTACATTACATAAGAAACATTTTTTTCATATAAATGAAACATAATTGGCTCAGGGTATATATGTCTTCATTGTTCCTGGTTCTCCCATTGTCTTTTTACCGAGATATATAATCCTGTTATACTAAAACCTCCCGTTTTCAAGTCAATATACACCAAACTACCAAATATATTTCCTCGCACTTCAAGTTATTCTTTTACATGTACAATAGTATGCTTCTTTTTCATGAATACTTTAAGTGATTGTCCCATTTTAAGGTCTTAATATAAAACATTTCCTGTCCGTGCTTACATTCGCAGTAGTGGATTGGTGAAAGATGTCTGCTCTCCATCAATTCCTAGAATGAGTCCTTAAAATGTCCCTTTTTCTGTTTTCTGATCTAAATATCAAAAATTTTCAGCTCGCGCTTCGCGCTCGCATCATTTGGTTAGTGAACTACGTAAGGTCTTCTTGAATTCCTACAAACAAGCCTTAAAATGCCCCTCTTCAGGTCCGAATTTCCTAAATTTTCAGCTTGCGCTTCGCGCTCGCAAGATTTGATTAGTGAGATGGGTATGTTAATCATGATTACAAGTGCTTTATGTGCATGTTTAGATGTAATTCTAACAAAATCAGCAAGCGTTTATTGGCACTCCCATTAAATGACTATGGTGAGATGTGTATAATCTTAATAGATAAAAGATTCCTAAAATATAATCCTTAAAATCTTCCTGTTTGGGGTCAATATTTACAAAAATTTCAGTTCGCGCTTCGCGCTCGCATTATTTAGCGAGACAGGTACGTATCATGATTACAAAAGATTGATTGTAATATTCGGTAAACTTGAACACAAACTTCAATTTCGTCATTTCCAAATGGGCTATGGCATCAATGGCATGATGAGCCAAAAAGTTTTTGAGGGACCAAGCATGGCATACAGAGCAAAATTTTAGGTTTCAAAATCAACAAATTTTTGGATTGTGCTTGCATAAATTATTGTTAAGTAAGGTTCGCATTCAATTTACACAAAAAAAATGCCTAGAATGTCTAGTTTTTAGGTCGGAATATTACAAATTTTTGAGCTCGCGCTTTGCGCTCGCATTATTTGATTAGTGAGTTATGTATCCTATTTATGAGTCACCAAATGCAGTCCAGAACAGCTTCCTTTTGTGGTCAGTAAAAATTTCAGCTCGTGTTTTGTGCTCGCGTTAATTTGTTTAGTAAGATGCACACCTTTTTCATGATTACAAAAACAGCTCGAAATATTTAAATTTCATTTCTTATTACATCTTATTACAACATCTCGCAAGGATGCCCTTTTAACAGTGATTAGCACCATAATTGACCCAAAATCGAGTTTTACAACTTCAAAATTGATTTTTTTTTCAAAACCACTTGCTCGCTATGCTTTCTATAGCGGGAAATTAAAGCCTAAATCAAAATATCTGTCTTATCAATTAGAAATCACTTAAAAAAGCTTTGCTGAACTGCACCAAAATTCTCATTTTGACTTTGTAAGTGCATTTTTGGCTTTGACCCCCCCCCCCAAAAAAAAATTCTGCCTCCCCTGTACCAGGTAGAGGAGAAAGACATAATTATGTTGAGAATGGGCATGCGAGGATCAGATCACCTTGGTAACAATAATTATTGCAATGTGAATCGCCTAGAACAATAATTAAATGTTTTTATGTCTAAATCTACATCATGAAATTATTTTCGTTTTAAATGTACAAGGGTCAAAAATTTTGCTCGCTCACACCTTTCATACATTTGGTCCTGTGTGTCATGTATGCCGCCTAAGCATTGTTGTCTAATTTTTTCCATATATTGTACAATTGAAATGCCTTGGCCTTGAGGTTTTCAGGCCTTGGCCTTGGCCTTGAGTTTCCATGCCTTGGCCTCAGCCTTGGTTATTGAAGCCTTGGCCTTGGGTATTAAAGCCTTGGCCTTGGCCTTGGCCTTGGAGGTTTGAGCCTTGACTACAACACTGATTATGGGCACTATGATGTCATATTGATCATGTCAATGTTGTTACATAAAGTATTATTCTTTTGTAAATTGATATGACATCATTTTACCCTGGTTGAGAATGAATACTAATAGTAATAAACACTTATTTAACCAGGGTAGCAACTATCAGCTGAAAGCTGTTCTCCCAGCGGGCCCTCCATAACATAATCTGTTATTATTACCCTGCTCTGTTTTCATACGTCGAGCGCCTGGCAAGAAGGAAGAAGGTCCCATTTTAAAAGGCTTTGGTATGACTCGGCCGGGGATCGAACCCGCGACCTCCTGTCCATGAGGCGGGCGCTCTACCACTGAGCCACCACGTCCATGAAGTGGTAAAGCTTCCAACAGTTGGTTAGTGGGCATATGCATGATTGCAGTTCGCGTTATGTAACATATGATTTTATCATCATCCACGTTATAAAGTATAAAATCTCAAGTGCCCCCTTGGTCCAACGAATCAGACATCAGGTTATGACAATACGATATTGGAAACGACTTTGAAACCAATAATTCATGGAAACGGCAGAAACAGAAATGATAAGGCTTTATATGATTTTTTAAGACGATTATGCCCACTTGGCTTAAAAAAAACACCCAACATGAAATTATTTTCCCTGAAACGCCAGCAAAAGAGATGGTGCTATGAATTTGAAAATAATATTTGTTGCTTAATATGTTTCAGCCTACAATAAATTGAAAATGCAGAATGTATTCAAATCCCTGCTTGTTTGCTTTTTCCAAAGGAGGAAAAGTAATTTTTAAATCAATAGTAGTATATTTTACATATTTGTCGTTTCCCATTCCAGTAAACCGATTATTAAGATTGTATATATTTTTTTGAGGCTTTACCTAATACTGTCAAAGTATTATGACATGATATTAAGAAGGATAACAGGCAATGAATATCCAAGTGCTCATTTAAAACCTGGATTACTTTGCCTGACTGTGAGTTAACTTTAAAAATGTTTCCAAAAGAAAACAATATTAACAAGCAATCGCGACCTTTTCGCAACCGGCAACGTTAGATCTGCGGTTCGAATGCAAATTCTTGTTATTACTACATGTACAAATATGTTATACAGCGACATGTCGAGATCAAGATATGCGAAATCATGCATGTCATTCGCAAGTTGTGAGATGAAAATCCCGTGCTTTTACGTACGTACGTCAGCTCATCACAAATAACGTATTTGCGTCATTATTAAAAATTTTCCCAAACATTGTACAGTCCTGCTACGGGGTTCTCTTTATTGAATAAACAATAATAATAGTAGTAAACAAATAAAACAGATATATTCTCATCAGCATCAATCAATAAGAATGAACCAATCATATAAAACAAATGATACCACTGTCATTTCTTAGGATCAAACAGTAAAAATGTACATAATAGAGTCGATGATAGGACATTGGCTCAGTAACATGTATATCCGGTGAGGATCGGTAACATTTCATTGAGGCAGTTATCGTAGCGTGTTATCCATAACATAAACATGGTTTCTTGTTGTGAAAGATCACGATTTTAGATCGATCATCACTTCGATTAAGGAACATCATCAAGACGTGTGATTGACAGCGTTACACATAAATTGCCCTACCGCTTGAAGAAAGGGAGAGAGAGAGAGAGAGAGAGAAAGAGAGGAAGGGTGGAGGGGTATGTATTATAAATCATCTAAAAAAAAAACTTCCGCTTTACTTTAATATTCATTTTGGACCAATTTGCATTCGAGCCCAAAGTATACCACATTGTAATATTTAATATGATAAAATTCCCTAGAAAGGACTTACCAAACTTTCCTGATACGTTTCTGGATCCAGAAGGGAAAATGATCTCATTTCTCACAAATCCTCAATATATCAAAATATATAACGGGATATTTCAGCAGTTAATCGACCGAAGCTCAATACTAGATTATTAAGGGGTTTTGTAATTCAGCGTAATATTTCGAGATTGAATAGCCTATTTCACAATCTTTTCCTAGCTGCAATGAACTCTAAAAATCCGCAAACTTTCTGTTATAAAAAGGTTATTTAAATGTCAGGTCCGAAAATCCGATATAAGCTTTGAATCGGTTATCTTTCGAGATGACAATCCGCACAAGATATATTGAGTACGCTATTAATATCAAAGTTAAAACTTCTTAAATGCCTTATCCAAATGCCATGACCCTTTCCTATTCTTACCTTTTATTACTTTTTACAGGTCTCTTGGAAGCAACGAGGAATAATTCAAAGCTATTGTGGAGTCGGTGAGTAAAGATAAATTATTTTACTGTCATTTCTCCTCATACACCAAAAAATTATTTTGAGTAGTTGCGACATTACTATTAACAGCAAATATAAAACAAACCCCGAAAAGCAATACCAGTACTTCTTTTTCGAACATGATGAAAATATTTTTTGTGCCGTTATTTTTTCCTTGGTGCTCCTTCGTAATTATATGGACAATATTGATTAGGCCCTGACGATAAAACCATATTCCTTTTGATGAAGTCCGCTAAATGTCTATAAACAGTCCCTAATTTGTTTGCTATTGAATTAAACCAGTCTTGTGAAATTAGCAGTTGGCTCTCGTCATTAGATTACAGATGAGGTTAAAGATCCCACGAAAAAGGGTCCAAAATAAAGTTTATGATGAAAGATGTCTGAGAATGGCAAAATCTGAAAGAGGGGAAATTGGAAGCCATTATTACAATCAATGAAATGTATTATAAAGTACATCACCCTTTTATTAAAGGATCGTAGCGCGTGCTCTTTGCAGCCAACAAATTCATGTTAATTCAGATTGCTTCCTTAAAAAAACCCAAGTCCATATTAGTAATAAACACAATTAATTTAAGGCCAGTTAATCCATGCTGACAAATTTTTGCTTAAATGGAAATAGTAATATCAAGCAAGATACGATGATGGAAATGTTATTTGAAAATAAACAGATGTAAAAAAAAGAAGAAAGTTGTGCCATTTTCAGGTAGTGTTTAATTTGACAAAAAAGATTTGGATACCTCAGGCCATATGCAAATGAAGGCATTGGTGATGTCACGCACCCAGCATTTCTGTTGGATTGAGTTATTTGAAATATGGATATACACCTTTTGTGTTTAGCTCTGAAAAATCAGAGAATTGGCTGAATACACCGTAATTTTTTAATAACTTTTTAGTTACCTTATATTTTCCCCATCATGAAGGACTTAAAATTCTACAAATATGAACATACGATACAAATGGCCACATTTCCGAGGCAATCCCTCGGATAGGACGTTAGTAGGTGACGCCAATAACGATAATAATAATAATAATAATGATAATAACAATAATAATAATAACAATAACAATAATAATAATCATAATTGTAATAATCTCTTTTCTGGAATTAATCGAACGTTGAGAATGATGTAAAAAACATTTTCTTGCTTTTGCATTCAAAGGCTTTTTCAGTGTCCTGTATGCTTGCTTGATTTCCCCTATTTATTAAAATTTCCTGGTAATTGGATTGGGATTTTACATTAATATAACGACAGTCGCAACAAAGACTGCATGCACTTTAAGAGCAAATCTATTTCCTTTATTGTATTCTAAAATGTTAAGATGTTGATGATGTAACACATGCATAGAAAAACAGTATGCACCAGTTTTGTAAATAGGAAACCGAGACCAGGACAGCATTTCATCAGGATTTGCAGTCGGACCTGATACATTTTCTTTATCAAATTGGTTGGGGAGCACAGGTTTTTAATGTCTACTACTGTGCTAACTATAACGGATAAGAGTCCGACAAGTTGTATTTTTTTCAAACACTACCGAGGATTTTCATGAAAAAATAAAAAGTGCGATATAAGTTTATTACACATTCACTAGAAACTATTCAACAAATGGAAGAAGTTGGTGATTTCAATTAAGCACATAGATACGGAATTCACTTGATCCTTTTTTGTTATTCGTTTCATTTTTAAAATTTTGTTTGAAAAATTCATATACTTTCTTTAAGATTCGAAATCGCCTTACTCTTAATGCATTGCTAAATCCTAATCAGACAACGTGTAAAGTCTGAAGTGCAAAGATTCATGGAATACAGATTAGGCTAATCTCGCCCCCTCAAGCAAGAGCTTATCTGTTCACGGTAACACCTGGGCCCCATCTTACAAAGAGTTGCGATTGATCCGATCAATCGCAACTATGGAAAGCCAGCAAAGTCAACATATAAAATGCATGTTTGTGTGTGATCTCCTTTTTTTACAAAGTACATTTTGCAAATTTCCTGTAGAAAAAAAATTATGACACTGATGGATTTCCATACAGTTACGATTGATTGGATCAATGGTAACTCTTTGTCAGACTGGGCCCTGATGTAGAGGTGCTATCGGAATACCTAATCATAAATTTCTTACTCATTTTCCTATTTTTCTTTCAAGCGATGAATTATTGAGTCTTACTATTTTAGAGATAACAATTGAGTCACTTTCTTTCAGTAACCGTAATTTTTCGTAAACAATCCTTTTTTTGAGAATATATTGCCGGTAAAGTTAAACATACCTGATGCCATGGTCGTACATGGATGTTTAAATCATCTTCTTCGGATATACATTTGAGCTTTGTAATGCAGTCTGCAGAGGAGGGGATATCAACATAGCAAAAGTGGTACTGTGGCCCGTTTCACAAAACCTGCTAAAATAATAAAATCGCAATGATGACCTTTTGAAGTCTTTCGATTTTATTGACAAATTGTTAACTTGTTACATAACTCATGCATTTGTTATTGTGGCAAGTCTTGAGGAAACGGGGACCTGGTGGTGTAAAATATGTAAGGCAATGTGAAAATGTGTGCCTGTACGCGCGCACGTGCGTGTGCGTGATTATAGGGTGTTCATCATTTCATCTACAATACGTTTCATCTACACAGGTTGCCCACCGAGCCTCTAGAATAGTAGATCTTTCATTCTCCTGTATTCATAATAGATGAACCTCCATCTGTGAGATTCGCCATTTTCACCTTCAATTTGGCAAACTGTTTCGAAACAGTCAGGTCCTGATGAATATTTAATCTTCCTCGTGATAGTTTTCCGCATTTTCTGGGCGACTTCCTCAACGTCATTTACATCACGACATGGCTGGTTATGCCTTAATGTTAGACGTCATCATCCGTATAAAAGGATTTTTAAAAAGGAGGGGAAAAATCACTGACCGATCTTGGTGATCTTCAACAAACCATCATTTTCTAAGAATGTGGTCTGCTCATTTTTATCAAAACAATACCTTTTTCCATGTTGTAGAAAAAAATTGGTTATTTTGATTTATGATGAAATTAAATAATGAAAGGTATCAGTAATAGAAAAAAGAACAAGAAGAAAATTGGGCCCGAATCAGTAGCTTCTTCTTCATGCTACATTCACACTGGGACAATTCTCGATATTTCAAAACCTTGTGTAAACGCCTACATAATCATCTACATAATACCCATACACAAGCATGACATGGTGTGAATATGATGCGAATTATTATAAATATTAATAATCAATAATGAAGAAGGCAGAAGGTCTCATTTATAAGTCTTTGATATGACTCGGCCGGGGATCGAAACCACACGATCTCCCGTCCATGAGGCGGGCGCTCTACCACTGAGCCATCATGCCCGCTGTAGATTATAATATATTAAAACTAAAAAAGAACTAAAAAAATAAATAATAAATATATGAGGAAAATAATCAGAGCAGTAGATTCAATTCATGGATTTTCAGTTCAGTTTCGCGTACTGGAGTAGGCCTATAATACTAAGGAGTCGCTCAAGAACTGTTGCAAAAGAAAATAAGAGGCGAGAAAGGCTGGGTGCTAAAACAGCTATATGTAAAATAATCGATGCTGGGAGCTACGGTTCCTGACGTTGGAAAATAGCAAAGTATCATTTAGATTCAGTGTGTCGATCCTAATGCTTCAGTTACACGAATGAAACCGACTCCAAACCGACCGATGTTATGCCATTGGTAATAATGTAATCACTTTGGCCGGTCTGGAGTCGGATTCGTCAGTGTGACTGAAGCTTTTACCAGGTATGGTGTCCATGAGTGGTCGGAGAATTGAAGAAAATGTCAAAGATTTCATTTGGATACAGGGGATAACCGTAGATTAAATGGATTTCAAGAGAAATACATTGGGATACATAACCAGTTTTACATGTTATCTGATAAAGCATTGTTACATAAAACTATACCAGCCCATTTTGTGTTTTCTATTTCTTTCTTACTGTAATTCAAGAAATAAACATTCAATTCTGATTTAATTTCATAAAGCAACAATTATATTTCATTAGTTGCAGCGAAATCTGTTTTCACCCATTTTCATCAACCATGTCTGTGTTGAATGGGTTTAAAAAATACTTATTCATCACCCCTTTCTTTGTAGTAGGGGGATAGTACTCCGTATTTTTTTTTAAATACAAATATAACTTAAATATAATTTTCATTTTTCATTATCATAGTATCTCATATTTTCAAAAGAGTGAAATTTCACTTCCGTATGACTCAGTTACTGTATTCAATCTCTCAATAAACCATGTTAGTAAGTTCAGATATTCATGAAAACACAATACGTTGATGAGATATCTTATCTTCTTTTTTCCCATGTACTGACAATAAATTTAAGGATAAAATCCCTTAATGGAAGTAAATATCGTCGAATCTCCCTTAAACTTATTTGCAACGTACAAGTGCCAA
This sequence comes from Lytechinus variegatus, assembly GCF_018143015.1. Taxonomy (NCBI): domain Eukaryota; kingdom Metazoa; phylum Echinodermata; class Echinoidea; order Temnopleuroida; family Toxopneustidae; genus Lytechinus; species Lytechinus variegatus. The sequence continues at coordinate 12,864,841 of NC_054756.1, read as the reverse complement.
TTTATTAAAGACATCAATTTCAAATGAAATGTTGAAATAAAATACTTGACATGGCCTTGGTACCTCGGAACGGATCATCAGTAAGCTCTAATTATTGCCATAGACTTCTGCATTTGCCCTTAAGAATTTTAATTATTTTCTTTACTCCTAAGAAGATATAATTTTAATCACCAATCATAGATAGATCCCTGAATATATAAAGATAGGCGTGTTTGTTCTGCAAACAAGAAACAGAATACCAAACATCTAATTCACGTAGATGCAAATTTGTTCAGGCATTTTAACAAAATTATAGCTAATAATACATTTATAAACAACTTGACCTTCTTATAAAACCGTTTCTTGGAGAAGGTTTAACTCCCTTTTTAATATCTTAGCATCTCTATCATCAATTCAGGATGATCCCCCTGGTTATTGTGCATCAGGATAGATATGAAAACCCTAATCTTTCCTTTCCCGGTGGGTGTTTCATAAAGCTGTTCGTAAACTAAGAGCGACTTTAAGAACGACTGGTGATCCTTTCTTGTGGTAAATTGCGATGGTTAAGCGCGTAAGAAAGGTTCACCAATCGTTCTTAAAGTCTTTCCTAACTTACGAACAGCTTTATGAAACGGCCCTCCGTCTCGGTCTATATACCTCATTTAATTTAGGAGAAAAATTTTGGTAGTTCAAAGACGGAATTCCAATATAAGGTTCTGTTAATAACTTCTGTTAAGCTGTTTACATGGTTAAGGAAAAGGGCTTGTTTAGTTTTAATTTCATTAGAAAATCACACTTTTTATTACTCCGCATGATATTGAGAAAAATGATAAAATAGGGGCTCAAAGAAAGATAAAGAACTCTTTTATTTCAACTAAAGTGTTGCCCCCTCCATAATGCGTATTGTTCGCCGATTTTAAAAATAAGCTAAAAGATTAAATTTTCATTCATTGTTATCGATAGAAAATAGTACGAACTGAATTTAATTCATAGATAAATGTTAGTCAGTGTTAGAGCATATGAATTTAAAGCATGTCTTTAGCTCCGTTAAAAGGGCAATAATGTGAACCATGCCATAGAATTAAGGAACATTACAACATTACAAAAGTGTAGTAGTCAGGGAATGTATTAGAATTTAAGTATGGCATTTTCTTCCGGCGGTTAGAATTTAGATTCAAATTAAGCGCCAAATGCCCTCTGTCGGTGATAACTTTTTAAAAGTTTTGTGTGAGGGTGTGTGTGTGTGCATCCTTCACACCATAGCCATTTTGGGGCACATGTATTCATATAATCTAATAATGAAATAGAATAGCGACATGCATTTTTTTTTTGGGGGGGGTAAAAAAACACATGACAGGACATGCTTGCAGGTTTAATGTTCATCAAAGAATAAAATGGAAGAATTCTTTAAAATGAAATGTGTGAGAAGAATCTTTTGGACCGATTTCCCTGCTCATGTTCTGTGAATATGATTTCACATTTACTCTCTTTGAAATAAATCATTAATGCATGACTATTTTAATAATTCTCCTTGTTTTATATCCTAAGAGATCGCTCATATATGACTTGATTATCTTGTTATGTGATAGCGATAAGACGGTAGTTTCAATATCAGTGTGCATACATGGCCTAGGTGTATTATCTGTATGCTCCAATTGCTTCCTTTGTTTTTAGTTTTCCTCTCCATTTTTTTTCAATAACTGACGCGCGTCAAGCCTCAAATCCCCCTAACTTGACTTTTATTGAAGACCCTTCTCTCAAAAGCTAATCCAGCCAAGAGAGGATGCTTCAGCCAGCTTTCACCGCCGATCCCCCATGAGATTGAATGCATATAAGATTTACTTCGCCTGAAAATGCTAAACAAACGAACCGCAGCGAAGGCCGTGCGTCCCACGAATACAAATTGGTGTGCTGTTTTCCAAATGTTTACTTTCTTTCGGCGACTTTATTGCGGCAGATTGTACATGCTCGCTGCTGGGGTCAAGTGAGCGTGGTAAGTGAATGCTTATTTTTGGATTGCGGTAAAACGCAAGCGTTGGGGGAACATTTCGTTGTAATAATCAGCTACGTAGGACTAATAGTCGCGTCATCATGAAATTAAAGAAAATGAAAACGTCCAAGATGGAGAGCATGGGTCTATGGATAGAGCAAGCAGATTGGATGATATGAAGTGTAACTGTAACTTGTAACTTAACCACTATAGATTGACGGCCACTCACTAAGAATGCATAGGAGTGAATCCGCAACTCATTGGTATGAGTGGATTGACCTTTACTTGTAATCGAGTGATAACGCACTCCCGTTTGAATGACCATGGGGTTTTCTCTTCTTTCACTAACCTTTTCACTCGGTAGAAGAGTGGCTCAAGTAGATTAATTTGAAGAGCCGATAACCGAAGCATGTTACCCACGATCAAATGCTTATTTTCGGTATTTTCTGAATTCTTGTTGCCCCAATATCGACCACGTGGTAGTCGTTCTACGTTAAGTCATGCAGAATTCTGACGAAACGATATACAATGGGAATTATGAAAGATCAACCTTACTACCTAATTACATTTCTAGTATAAAGCATTACGTATAATTTGCCGCACGGGTCCATTTATACAAAGGATAAGGATTGATCGTACAATTGCTTTTAATAACATCAGGGCCCCATCTTGCAAAGGGTTAAGATTGATCCGATCAATCGTAACTCTTTGGAAATCCATCAGTGTCATAATTTTTTCTGCAGGTAATGTGCAAAAAAAGGAGAACACACCAAATTGTCAAGAAATCAATGAATTTATGGATGTACATTCATATCTAGAAGTATTTTGATCAAACATACATTGTATATGTTGATATGCTGGCTTTCCATAGTTGCGATTGATCAGATCAATCGCAACTCTTTGTAAATGGGCCCCAAGTCTATGTGATATCAATGGCAAAAACTAACTCGACCATCAATTGCTCGCTATGTCTTGATGCGGGACCCAGGTGTCACTCACGTCGATGTCACAGTGATTCTAGTCCATCGAGGTATTCAAATCAATCTTCCCGTAATGCGTTTTAGTTAACGGTCTAATCGGGACATTATTCTTGTTCGTAGACTGAGGCTGTCTGCTTTGAGAGGTAATGTGAAAAGCAAACCGATATTATGATGACAATGATAGCGCACTATAAGTTAGATGAAGTTCGTCCATTGGTATACTCACCTCCCGATATGAGGACAAGAAAAGAGAACAAGAATACATACAAGTTAGTGGAAAGTTTATGGGTATGTGTGTGTGTGTGTGAGAGAGAGAGAGAGAGAGAGAGAGAGAGAGGGAGAGAATGATAGAGGAATAGGAGCTAAACAGGAGATACAGAGAAGGAGACATGGTTGACTAAAGTTTAACCTAGGTACGGATACACGGTCGGTGACTGTTCTTGCAACGGTATGGTCGGGCCCTCATCGCAAAATCATATCATATCAATACTGAATACTTTTTTGTCTAACCTAAAGGAGAACAATTATGGTGAGGTAGTTTAACAGCTGAATGGGTGATTTTTAGTTTCAATTATGAAGTAGCTAACTGCCTTTAAAGTAAAACGATGATCATCCCTGGTAGTATGAAGCGGATAAAAACTTTCTTTAAAAAATTTTCCATATCATGAGGTAATCATCATTCTTTTACATACAAAACTTAAATGGAAAAAAAGGAACGTTATTTGATAAACATAATTAGTGAATTTTATGCGAGCAAAAGGTCACTGATAATGATGTCTAACACTTGACCTGAGTCTCACCTGTGGACTTTCAACCAATCATGTGCATGCATTCGGTAGCCTATAACAGTTTTTGAATGGAAAAAGACAAATGAAGCTATCAGCAGTAGATATGAACTAAGTATAATGATGAACAGTTTTTTAGTCACGCTTGATTCATGAAGGTCTTTAAAGGAATATTTTATTGAATAATAATCGTTTAAAGAGAGATAGAGATAGATGGAGATAGGCAGAGAGGAAGGGAGAAGTAAGGAGAAAATGACCGACACACAATCTAAAAAAAAAAGAGGTACATGGCCAGAGAGAGGGATACCCCACGTTAAGGATGGGGGAATTTCGGTTGTAAAGATGAACGTCTTACGCATCGTATACGGATATTTGCGAAACTTCTCGTTAATGTTAACACCACAGAGACGAGGTTTTAACTTCGAATTATTTATTATTATGGAATTATCGTAGGAGTAATTCAATAAAAACGCTTGTACTTATAAATGATCTTTAACAATGATGGAACGGTTTTAAAAAAAAATGTTATAAAATTGAGTAAGGAAATTCCGACAGGCTTATAAGAGATTTCCTTAATTGGTGCGAACATCAAGCAAGCACTTTTCAACTTTTTTGTTCCCAAGACATTCCCGACAGACTACAGGACATCATGAATTCAGCCCACGTATTCCGTTGTGACTGAGTTATAAATATTTAGTCTCTTGCCACCAAAACGGAGACGGCACAGCAAGGGGGGAGGCAGAGTCGACGATTGATGGTAAAGAACGAGTGGAAGGACGAGAGGGTGACATGAAAGGGTAAATGCGAGGCATTTGTAGGAAACTGTAGTTTGGTTTGGCAATAACACTTGGAGAATGAGAACGTGATTGGATTTTTATTATCTTCTGCATACATGTAGGAATTCATAATGTATATGTATGGAGCATTGTGGTCCAGTGGATTAGTCTTCGGATTTTGAAACAGAGGGTCGTGGGTTCGAATCCCAGCCATGGCGTAATTTCCTTCAGCTTGAAACTGATCCACGATGTGCTGCACTCAACCCAGGTGAGGTAAATGGGTACCGGTAGGAAGTAATTCCTTAAGAAGCTGTATGCGCTATGAGCGCCCAGCTTAGCCGGGTAATATAGGAGCGCCTTGAGCTCCTAACAAGGTGGATATGTCCGCAATATAAATATCCTATATCATTATTATTATTATTATGTATGCATAAACTGTAAAAACTGAATGAAAGGGAAAAGGAGAGAAAAGAAAAGATAAAGAAAGAAAGTGAGAGAGTGGAAGAGAGGTAGAAAGTGAGGGGGTGGTGATAAAGAGATGGTAGGAGCGGGATGACATGGAATGGATGCTGATGATCAGTATACAAGACATAAGAAGAACGATGGGCTAGAAAAGACCTAGAGTTCATAGGCCGATTGATGATTTAGTCGTCTTGTTAGCTATCCGATGCGGTGAGCTTAGAATCCTCATGAGTTGTTATTTGTCTCTTTTGCAGCAGCCAACGTGATCAAACACTGACGGTTTTAGCGTGTTTTCCACCTTGCCCCCAATACGTCGGTTACTCGGAAATTCCCGTCAGACAAGAGCCACACGTGGCTTTGCATAGTAAAATCATATCATCTCAAGAGTGAACATGAAATAAACATGAGGGTGTGAAAATGTGCAATTTAGGGGACAAGAGCAAACGAAAACCCGACAAAAATAGAGATTTACGACACAACAAGGCGCCATTTATCACGTATTACCGTATGTTCAGGGATCGTAAATTGAATCCGAGCCAATATTCTATCCTTCCATCTCAATCGAATGAAGTTTAGGAAACCTGAGGAGGAATGTTCAAAATGTTTGCTCACTTAGTGTGTTCATTTCTATGTCATGAAAACACATCTCCCGTCATTACTAACTGGTACGCTTGTATTCAAAACTGCTATGTTACCATGGTTACTACGGTAACAATAAACAGACGACAATATTTACAACAAAAGTTCATACGATATCCTACATCTATCCTGACGACCAGCGTTACAACCAGAGTTGCATTCTTGAGGGTTTAACGAGCACGGAAGAGATTGTTTCGATGTTCCCAATGACGTGATTAAGTCCTTATATTTAATTGTAAAAGTAATAAGTTTGGTATAATCTACAAAACCCCAAAATGCAATGTTCACTTTTATGATTATGTAATACATTCATAATTGAGAAGTAATACATGTATAGGAATTATGCAAATACATGTCGAGCACCCGTTAATGTTATTTGTAACCCCTGCGGAGGTTTGTGTGTGTGTGTGTGGGGGGGGGGTATCAAATATAATTGTGAACAAATAAAACGTCCAAATCCTTTTACCACCATTAAAATCTGAAATAAGTTATTTGAGCGCAATCGCTTTAAAAGTACTCGGATTGGGAATAATCTTTCTCATTTTTTATATGCTTTCAGGCAGTAAAGCCTTCAAAAATGACAAACCTTATGATGCTTATGTAAAGAAAATGAAGTGTATTGATTATGCCGAATATAGTTTGGTAGCTTCGATAACATGACAACTAACAGGACTGAATTGGTATCCATCTTGACAATCTTAAAAGTTTCGTCCTTCTTTCGATATGAAATTAAGTTTATTTGGACAGCTTTATTTAGGATTCCCAGCGTCGTGTTCCTCTCTCCTGATATTGATTCGTTGCTAATGGCTCAAAGTTCATATAATTTCAGATTATGAAGACAACTCTGATAGTGAAAGGTTCGGATTTCGATTACTATGATATTTAAGAAATGATGTGACGTCTCAAGAGAGTGATCTTTCGCTGTAATGTGACAGACATTGTGAACAATGTTTTTATCATTTTTCATATGGTATAATCTTTTATGTCTTTTGTAAAATCGAATATCTTGAATTGCTGACACCACGTGCGTATTAAAAACAATTGAAATGCCTGGTAACCATTATTCTAATATGAAAACAATGTGTGTCTAACAGTTATTTTACATCTTATCCCACGATAGGAATGGCTGGTTTCAAACTTTTGTCTCTGTAAAAATGTACTTCAGTAATAACATGAATACAGTCAATTATTGATTGTTTAAATACTGTTTTTGCCAACGTTCACTTTTATTTACATTATGACAAAGCGTTTGAACCTTTAATGTCTTAGTATTTTAACATCTCAAGAAGTGGTTACACGTTTGATTGAAAAAAATATACCTTTGTATTCGCGTTGAATATCTCGTTAATCACCAACAATATACAAGCACAAATCATTATTATTGAAAATAAAAAAAATAGTACTCTGTTTGTAGAAAATGGCACTCCGTGCTTCATGAATACGCTAACTATCAGTAAAACAATATCAAAAGTACCTGATTTCGAGCATTTAGAAGTTACCAAAAAGCATGAAAACAGCATTTCTCCCGAACCGTTCTCATGTTTCCATATACCGTGCTACCGAATCATGCCAACTAGCCCGCACAATTTGATTTGATCAAGACATCCTCTTTGCCGCTCAGGCATTCAGCAAATAGTGGAATTTAAATCGCTTTTTTCATTTACCTCCTTCACGAACCTACCTTTCATTGTTATATTGAAGTTCATCACTTCCCTGACAAAAAATGAAAACCATATTTTCTGTTTTATTACGATTATTACATTTCTTAGGCTTTCAGCAGATGTGCAAACAGGGCGCGAAACATTGCACGCATGGAACAATAGAAAGTCTTATCACATCAACTTGCGCAAATGAAAACTGATGCTTTCTCAATTTAAAAACGATTTAGGTGAGCGAGTAATGGGACTCTACTCAAGGTTGTGAGATTCCGCTTCAGAGCAGCATAACGATAGTCTGTGGATGATGAATGGGAACCAACGTAAATCCTCTCTCTGATAAAATATAAGACGAAAAGGTAAGACTTCGATTTGGCCTTTACAGCGGGGATTTACCGGATAGAGAGTAATTTGAAGTCAGATGGGAAGAAATAACGTTTTTACAGATGTTAAAGGTTTGTAGCAAAATGCTATCACGATTTCTGTGTATAATGGTTCCTCTGTCTTCGGTTTTTACCTTATTGTTCCATTCTCGAATGGAAGGTATGCCAAACGTAATGAATGCAACAATAAAGATGGTAAGAATGGACTGGGGGGCTATGTAGGATGTGACACAATCCTTCAAAAGATTGAACCTTACTCCCCCTTCATTACCTTCGTAATCACACTTGATAACTTCATATCTTCTCAAGATAGATGTCTGCACTACTTATTCTAGACTTCATAGACTTCATCACCATTACATCTCGGGAGTGTTTTATGAAAGGACTTGATGGACACTTTAACCGAAAAGTCCTATTTTATCTGACAGTTACCATAGTAACGGTGCTTCTCAGCCAATCAGAATCAAGGAAAGAGCCAGACAACAGATAATGCTGAGACGCTCCGAATGTTACCACGGCCCATGTTGCCACCTCTAATTCTATTATTACTAATACTATTATACTACTGTTACTGTGGAGCGTGTGGCCCAGTGAATATTAGTCTCCATACTTGGAAACAGATAGTGGGTTGAATTCCCAGCCATGGCGTAATCTCCTTCAGCAAGGAATTCATCCACTGTGTGGTGCACTCGACCCATGTGATGTAAATGGGTACCGGCAGGAAGTAATTCCTCAAAAAGCTTTGTACGCCTTAATCGGTTACCAAGCTTAGCCGAGATAATAGTAATAGCAGGGCCTTTTTTTAAAGCGCCATGAGCACGGAAAGGTGTACCTGTACCCTATATGAGTAACCACCATTACCTCTACTATTACTACTACTACTACTACTGCTATACATCTTCTTCTTCTTAATCTTCTTCTTCTTCTTCTTCTACTACTACTACTACTACTACTACTATTTTTACTATACTACTACTGCTACTATTTTTGTTGATACAGACATGTACTTAATGCGCCCTCACCCTTTATTAAATAGAGTAAAGTCATTATTTCTCGCTGCATATCAGACGATCTCATTTTCGTTTCACCAGTCTTTCTTTCGCAATCTACTCTTCTACCGATTACAGCGTGATACAAAAGACGCCTCACTCGCTAGAGTAACTGAAAAATAACATGTTTACGTGATATCCGAAGTGAAACGTAATAGCTTAGACCGTTATCACCGTGTTGTATCCGTGTTCAACCCACGGCTTAACGCAATCACACCTCCAGGCTATTTGTGCTTTTAAGGTATGTCATGAATCGTGTTCGGCGGGGGTACAGGCAAGGAAGATGAAGTGTTTTCCTTTACAAACTCATAAAAACATCTCAGATCGATTGATGATTAATGTTAATCTTGGCAGTTTCTACATTGTTCAATTTTATGTATTTTAATGTTTTAATACGGTCGAAATAATCGTTCTTATTTTGCAATGTTTATTTTAGCTTTCTTCGCAGTTCAGCTTTTTTGCATTGATTTCACATGACATTTTGAATATCTTTTTTTATTGTTGAATAGCAAATAGTTTCTGTAATTGTATTCTTTTGTATAGGGGCCCCATGGAAGATCAGCTGTTGTTGAATGGGCTACCACTTATTAAGTAAACAATAAACAATTAACAATTAATTGGGTTCTTTCTTTAAATCTTTGTAGTTGCATTGAAAGAATATACATGTATTAACAGTATGGAAACAGTGAAGGAACGAATTCTAATGTGAGTGTTTCTTAAGGATTGAAAAAAAACCCGATGCAATGTTGTAGAGCAAGTTGCTACTTGTGATAAAGTGAATATCAGGCGCCCCAAAGGCTACAGTAAATAAATTTGTACAAAAGGGAGACATTGCCATCACTAGTTGACCGATATTTACGATAGGCACATGAAATTAGGTTTCGCTCGCCCGCAAACCTCCGAAAACAAATAAACAATGTTTTCGGAAGTTGATATAAGATTAACTTTTAAGCGTGTTATGCAAACTGTTCCACTGTGCCGTAATGCATTCCCTATATCAATACAATTATTGATGATATATTTATTTTGCGTTTACCATGATTATCCTTTAGTTCACTCGTCACATTCTCATTGGCGTTTGGCATAGAAATACATACTTGCTCCCAAACTGCCAAAAACTGCAAGAATTGATACACACTGACTCCTTAGCCCTCCAGAGAAGTATCCTGTCATTTTCTTAAGTAATAAAATACAGTTGTTTGCTCAACAATCGGCTGACATCTGTAATAGAAATATTGACATTTTGAAATGGAGCTTTGCTTCCAGTCTGTTCTTGAGTTCGGTCGCTGTTTAATTCTCATCCAAAGCCATCCGTTAAAGTCTTCGACCAACAGCAGATCCATGATTTCACGAAAGAGGGGTGTGGAACATGGGCAGATTTTGTAATAGAATAATGATATTATAGGTATATTTACCCAGGGAAGCCACTTCAGTTCTGAAAACTGTTCTCCCAGCGGGCCCTGCTATTATTATTACCCCGGTTGTAGCCGGGCTGCCTTGGCGCTCAAGCATTCAAGGAATTTCTTCCTACCGGGTACCAATTCACCTCACCTGGGTAGGGTGTAGCACTATGTGGATAAATTTCTTGCTGAAGGAAATTACGCCATGGCTGGGATTCGAACCCACTACCCTCTGTTTCAAAGTCAGAAGATGAATCCACTGGGCCATAACGCTCCACCCCCCCCCCAACTAAAAGGAGGAGGATGCACTGGCAAGTGTCCCATGTACCCCCTGATCCCTTCCTACGGACGATGATCAGGTTGTCAGATTAAGGACTGATGGAGCATCATGGCATCGGGATGGGTGAATTATTATATGATGGACGGGTGAGACTAGATAGATCATCCTAAGAAGCTATGAAGGCTCTTGAGAAGATCCCTCTAAACCGTGCCAATCAGAATAGGATGGATTTCCCCGGGGATTTACATCTGAAATCCGAGAGAAGCAGGAGACCGCATAATCTAATAGGACCCGCTCAATATAGGCAATATCAACATGATTATGAAACTGAAAAGAACTTCTAACATAGTTCTGCTAGAAACTCCAAAATCAGGATTTCTTGGAGTACACTTTAATGTACATGGGAGGGGTGTGTTGGAGAGATGGTGAGAGAGAGTGTGTGTGTGTGTGAGAGAGAGAGAGGGAGAGAGAGAGAGTGAAAAAGGGGAGGGGAGTAGCAGCTATGACAAGACACTGAATTTCATTAGCCCTGATCACGGACCCCTCTCCCAGGTCCGTGCATGGAGCTACTGACACAGAGTTCCATTGACCATGCTCTGATACATATTGTCATTTTCACCCACATCGGAGGTAATGGATCATCAAACGCCATCTCTCTAAGAAATATTAAAACATCTTCCATAACAGGCCCATGATCCCTCATCAGAACTGTGCAGTGACATACTTTTATGCCGTTCTTTTTACAATTACCACTCGGCGGCAAGCTACCATACATCATCGAATGTTAAACTCTTTCCATTTTTCCCAAATGAAGCTTGCTCACTGAAGGGTGCGCTCCAAGGACACGCTGACGGTGGCATTGGCAGACTTCTCACGAGTCAAAACTACTTGACAAAAATAAAAACAAAAATGTAATGCATCTTCGAATTTTACCTCTGTTAGCCATCATTATTTTGGCTCGCACACCAAACGTCATGAATGTTGCTTTCCCGACGGGCGCCAGCGACAGACGCTATTAGCCAGACACACCAACTAACATGACTAAAATCGGCTGAGACCGGACAGCACAAATACGTTACCACGAAGGTCCTCTAATTGTTGTGCATGGAGTTGGTACCGTTATGACTGGGGCAGCATTACATACTTGTAATGTCTATATTTCTCCCAAGACATGAAAGATTTCATCGATCACTGTGGTCACTCCAGTCACCTGGGGCGACCATTGACTTAGAATCTGCTTACCCTATGACGAGGATTCTATGAACTTCGCTTGCTCTTTCACTCTAAAGAATACAGTTCTAAATTAGCACTTCTAGCAGTTTCTTTAGTAACTGTAGTAAAGGACCTAAAAACAAAATGTGATGTGCTAAAGTGCAGTCACAATGTGAGCTCTAAAACGATGTTGATTTATCGCTTAATTTACTTTTAAGAGTGTCGCTTGTATAGTCTTGTTCATGTTGATCGTAGGAAAGAGTTTAATCTTTAATATTGAAGATGATACAGATTATTCATACTATATAAGAAAAAAATCTATTTTTTTCTCCCTAATAAGGTTGGTGTACTTTGAGGGTGTAGTTAGCTATTTTTTGTGCCCTAACGGTTGCGGAGTTGAACCCATTAAAAAGGTACAGATGTAGATGTAAGCTTTGAACATCTCTTCTGCGGAAAAGTGCAAAAAAAGAGACAGAAATGCATGCATATTTTCTTTCACAAATCACCTTTGAAAAAACACCGATGCATTATGGGACCAGTGTGTGAGGAGGGCACTCAAAACCTGAAGTGCCTTGTATGCAGGATTTAAGTACGTGTACTGTATGTCTGACATCAGGTGGAAGTCAATAAGGGGTTACTGAAGTTCACTTCAAATCTCGAATTTGGTTAATGAAAACAAACATATTTTTGCCCTTCATGATGTTATCGGGTGATCTTATGTTAATAAATAAACAATATGAATAGTATAGCGATTGCAATCATTGCCTGTGAGTCAATGTTAGTATAACACTCTAATCCGTGTGAGAAATTGATTTCTGTTAATAATTCTCTCTTAACAACTCCATACGCGGTCGCGCTTTGGTGTAAGCCTGGTAAACGGCGCCAGAGTTATCACTGTATGGATGGCAGTTTTCCTTCTCTTCTTTTCAAGATATAATCTCGCAATCATTATGCGTATGAATGATATCTTTAGTTACATTTCTCATGCAGCCAGATATGATTATATGTAATGCATTCTCGAAGAGAAACGCATTTCATTTGCCCTTAGGTTACGTCTCACTGTTTGATCTCTTGATGTGCATCAAAAGCCGCAATGTAGTGGGATTGAATTCTATATCAATCCTGATTTTTACCCTCATTCTTCGTCTTTTGCTTGTATATTATCATAACCATATACATGTTATAGCTTCGCTTTTGAAATTAGCCTCCAAGGTTCCAGCTATGTGTGGTACATGTACATTATATACATTTATTATACATTTATATGAATTTATATAAATACATGTACCTATCATATTAAACCGGTATTGATCTTAGGATTCAATCTCCCATACTCTATTGATATGGTACAATTTATTTTGTAAACATGGTAAATGCAGTTTGGCGTGAATATTTGTTATTTTCTTATTTTATCAGTATTTATGATTTAGGGGCAAAAAGTATAAATACATTGTCAAGAAAAAGCGCACCATTATGGGGAACCCTTTCACAACAATCTTGATATTGGCTGATGAAAAAAATCCCGTAAGGAATCATTAGACTGCTACCTTTAAGTCTTGATCATGACAATGACTGGTAACTGTGAGAATGCATCTTTTTTATACTCTACAGTCTAGTATAAAAAATTCATAAACTGCACAAACATGCAAATTTATACATTATTTTTTTTTCGAGACATGAATTCAGTCCATCTCAGGAAGGTCAAAAGTACTCAAACATGTCAAAGATGACATTTCGTAAACCCCAAAGCTAGCTATGTTTGTGGCAAGCATTTTTTTTACTTTCCTTGGTCATTGATCTGTCGAGAGAAAGAAATAGAGAGAAGGGGAGAAAAGAGAGCGAGAGAAATGGAGACAGATGAAAGATAATAAAGGGGAATAGAGGGAGATGATGAGTAAGTCTGTTCTCGTTGCGTGTGGGTGTGTGTGGGAGTGAGATGGAGAGAGGGGGGGGGGGAGAGGGAGAGAGAAAGGGGAAGGTTGGTGTGGAGGGGTTGGGGTGAAAGAGAGGAAAAAGAGTTGATTAGGGAGAACGGGAATATGAGAATTAAATAACAAGTTTGGATTGATTTTCAACACAGCATTGCATTGGTAAACGAAATGTTTTTGGAATGAGCCCCCTTTTACACCAAAGATATTAGTACGACCGAAACGAAGTGGAGGTGCTGTCTTTTAAAAAAATGTGGTAAATGTTTTATTAACATTATCAATATGGTACTTTATTCATCGTAATTGACAATTAATGTAAAAAGTGGGATGATCAAGTTTCGTGTAATTTTCACCCGCATTCTTGTGGATTTCTCATTCATTCAGGTAATTCACAGACAAGTTCCGAAGTTAATAGAGCTGTTCTACGATTGGATGAGATATGTAGGCGACATTTACTCTTCGGAATTGAATGCAACGTGACAGCTTTCACCAAATTGTTGTTTCTCGGGTAAGCAAAATAATATTTTGTTACCTATTTTGATAATCTCGGAATGACGGTGACCTTACCAAGCGATATATTTTACTTAACATGTTAAAATTTTATTTTGGGCGTGTGTTTACAGAATAATACGATCATATTCGCAACAGCTTTAATAATAATGATAATAATATATATGGATCAGTCGCAAAAGATAATATGTATATATATATAATATATACATGAAGTTAAGAAAATTATCAATCAAATTAATCGTCACATTCATTTATTTTCACATCTCTAAAAAAAAACAAGATACAGCACGTCGTGATTAAAACATTAGATGATTCCATAAAAATAGGAGTAAAATTCAAATTTTGACAAAAGAGCAAAAAAAAAAAACAAAATAGGATGTGAGGGAGTAGCAATTCTTATTTCGCTATTCTCCTCCCCCCTCTCGTCCCCCGACTCATTTTCTCTTTAAAGGAAAAAAAATAACCACAGCTTACATTAATGAAAAAAAACATGAAAGGCAATGACCATTTTTTTTCTGGCAATATGTCTTCGATTCGTTTTTTTAGGATCTCCTGTCGGCTGTGAAATCAGCAAGTTCTTTCGACAAGTATTATTGATCTTGAATATTGTTTTTATTTCCTCTTAGTGCCGGAACTGTCGGTCAGTTAAAAGTCACGCAGCCGGAATATCGTATATATATATTCGTCTTGGGTCTTGAAGGAAATCAACGATATTAGCTGCTGTTGTCAGAAATCAATACATTTAAGTGCTTTTTCCTATTTCTTATCATTGTAAAACAGGAGACGCTGGAGGCAAATGACCTGAAAAAAAAAGAAAATTAAACCAAAGAGGAAAAAATATTCTTTGGCAGATTTCATTTTAGGTTTGTTAATTCGACCAAATTAAATAATAATTCTAATGATCAAAATGATATATTATATTGGAGGGCACAGATTGGAATACCAGAAATGTTCGAGGAACCTATGAGATATTCGTCGGATTCTGGCCATTTTAGGAAGACGCTTTCGTATTGAACAGGCATTTGAAGCGCTGAAACTAAACTACGCGTTTTTAATGCATCGCTAAACCACTCAGATAATAACGAGTGATAATTCATATTGCATTCTACGTACCAAATTATTTTTGATTTTCGATTGGATAAAGGCTTCATAAAGGACTTGCAACTGTAACTTTGCCATTTTGGCAACTACCATAGAAACCTTGATTCTGATCGGCTGCTGAGACCTATTACCATGGAAGTTGCCATTTTGGCAGAGTTACAACTGTTGCAGGTCCTTTATTAAATGGGCCCCTGATGAATGATGCGCGTATGAAAACAAACCAGGTGCGCGCATAAGGAGAGGATGATGGGATAGAACTTAATAGCTTTAACTGAATTTCATCAGTCCTTTATTTAGTTTAGGTGTTGTCAGGAACGGATCGGTGTAATGTAAAAATGGCAGAGGTAAAAATGACAGAGGTAAAAATTGCAAAGGTAAAAATGGCAGGGGTAAAAAATGGCAGAGGTAAAAATGGCAAAGGTAAAAATGACAGAGGTAAAAATGGCAAAGGTAAAAATGGCAGAGGTAAAAATGGCAGAGGTAAAAATGGCAGGGGTAAAAATGGCAGAGGTGAAAATGATAACACTTTAGTTGGTATTTCTTTCTTTTTTTCCTGGACTTACATACACGACCTTTTCATGTCAAATCCCTCTTCTAATATTCAAATTTGAAGAACACAGTGGATCCCAAATATTCGTTACTGGGGAAATTCACACTGACATAAAGTTTATTAGAATGATATTGGTGAGGGCTTTAGGCGGAGAATCAATCAAAGATTAAAAAGCTACTAAAATTATACATGTTAATGGGGATGTAATCTGCGAGCATTTTTTCCCAGATATGGTGTAATAAAAAATATAAATGGAATGTCATTTTCTAAAAAAAAATAAATTGTTTTAATTGTACCTTAAGTGTATTAACATACAAATAATTTCACATCCGCTCTTGAAAGATTTTTTTTAGCCATCACGAGCCACTGATTAAAAAAAAATTAAAAGTAGACAATTTGGCCCATAAAATATGGGGTAGTTACTAGTATACGACGTCACGGATCAAAAACTCAAACTAATAACTTTCTTAATCATTGGTGGGTTTTCCGCACACCTTCATCAATATAGTTTCTGCTATTTCTACAGTAAACCATTCGTCAGGGTGAATTTCCCCTTCAAGAAACCTAAGAAAAACCTATAAATTAAAATCCCTGATTCGCTACACATTTCAAAATTCATGCGGTACCCGTTACCATAGAAACTAGTTAAGGAACCTGATATCCACTTGGACTAGCTGCAATGAGGTTCTACTCTGAAAAAATGAGCACTATTGCTATTATTTTATCATTTACGTTAAACTATATACGTATCATATCAATATCTATTTGGATCCATTAATATGATGTTGAAATATGAAAATTTACTTTTATAACAGAACGTTTTGTTATTTTTCTGTTATCAAAGTTATGCAAGTGGTTCAAAGAAATCCCGAACTCGTCTATTTCAGTGTGTTAATGGTAGCGCACATTGGTGTTTACATTACAATTTGTTGGTATGTGTGACGAAATGCTGTTCTACTATACGAACTGATCAAGATAAATCCTTTCACTCAATAATTGAAGTCATTTTGGCATGAAAATGTTTGAGTTTAATCATATCAACGATAAAGTATATATTAGACCTAAAATGATGACAAAAAATCCAAATAATATCTCATCAGTTCATAATACTAATTGTGTCGATTTAGGAGTCGATTCAAGGTCAATAATTATGACTGATATTAACTGGAAAGGCTCTATTTTTTCATTGCTGATCTAGCATGTCGTGATCTTAACCTCTGTCAGTTTTGCCTCTGCCATTATTACCTTTGCCATTTTTACCTCTGCCATTTTTACCCGGCACCGTCAAGGCTGTACCTATATAGGATTTCCCAGAGGGGGGGGGGCAACGTCCGCCAAAAAAAATGACAAGCCCCCCCCCAAAAAAAAAAGGTCCTCAACGGGGTATAAAGGACATTTCGCACCAGAAACAAAATTTATAAGCCAAAAAAAAAGGTCTCAAACTTCAAAGGAGGGGGGCACTGGTGGCTCGTCAGGGATCAGTTGTGACTCGTCAGGGGGGCAGGGATATGTCCCTTGCGTGGGTTTTGACTCGTCAGGGGGGCAGTCTGCCCCCCATAGGTACACTAATGGGTGATGTCTTTGTCGAGAAATGTGTTATCTCGACTATTTTCCTTTATTTGCTTTACCGCCTTTGTTCTTGAATTTCTATTTACGGTGTTTAACCCATCGTTTTGTAAACGATGCAATACAATGCCAATGGATAATGTGCTAAATTACCCCTCTCTTAACATACCAACTCATTATATTCATCGGAATATTATGGCGCCAAATCAAACAGTCGACTTTTTGGCCCGAAGGGTTACACTTTAAAACAATATCAGGTGCTCACTAAGGAATTGTGTCATCAATATTGCGAACCCAGATTAGAAATGGAAGTCGACAGTGTCATTAATATTCACTCTGTGATCATCATCAAAATTTCATATTGAGGGACAGAATCCATAGATGCTTGGTGGAAAATACATCTTTAGGAAAGAACGGACTTCTAATTTGATTAGCGCAATCTGAATGACGCTATCATAATGATCAATACCCATGTTAACCCACATCATAGTATGCTTTTATCTCTCTATCGTTCATTGCAAAACTCTTTGCCCAGCGTTGACCCTGTTCAAAAAACTAAATAATAATAACACCAACATGCTTATATAGAGCATATCACTGCCAAATGCGTCCCTATTCGCTTTTGAAGGAGACAGAAAAGGCAAAGGAAAACTGGGAAATTATCTAATTTATCTCATTAATCAATGGAATTAAAGCCTTCGATGACCCCATTGCGTTGGTCTCTATTTCACTTCATTATTAACATAAACCTGCTTAACTGCAATGATGTGGATAAGAAATGTATCTCCTGGATGTATTTGCAATTTGAATGAAAAATACAATTTTCACTCTGCGTATTTTTCTTTTTCTAAATTTCTTTGCGGGATAAAGATTGCTTTCTGAGGAGTACAGCAAGTCTGCATATGCCGACGTAACCCAAGACAAGACAAGATTGAATTGGACTTTATGAATTCACGCCAATGTTTAGGATAGGCCCTAAATTTACGAACGAGAATTTAAAAGACAAAGAGCGCTGATGGGGGCGCTGCATATCCACAATCATAAAATTCGATATTTGATATGCCATCAACAAACATGACAAAGAGAAGATATTTAAATTTCTGTAGATTTATCTATTGTGATCAGATTGATACACTATTATACTTTCTGTACTACATTCATCATTTTCAGTGAAATTTCGACCTGAATGATCCCATCTTGTTTTTTGTCCCCCAACCCCTTCTTGCCCTATCCTTTACTTGATCAGTTTCAAGCCCTCTTCTCACATCAGACTATCTTCCTGATAAAAATGCCTTGCACTAAATTTCAACTGATCATACATTCCCCCAGAACTTAAAATTGTGTTAGAATGGGTCTTAACCTACATGCAAGTAATCGATACGAGTTAAATTGGATCCATTTATTGTTCCCGTCTCCAGTGACTGCAGTAAATGAGATCAGATTTAAAGCAGGAAGTCATGACCAAGTCCCCCGTCCGATCGGTTGGTGGGTAGGTGGGGACTTGGATGGAAAGGCGGATATGAGGGTGTGCGTGGGGGGGGGTGCGTGAGTGTGTTTTTAGGAATATCGAGGGCGTGGGAGGGGGGATACACACACTTGTTTTGTCGTTAGCGCATTTGATTGCCTTCTTTTGGGCGTAAGTATAGTGCGTTGAATGTGCGGGAATTTACGTTCAACTAAATGTTTTATCGTATGCAAAATGACCCATGCTAAGAATCAAAGGCAGCATACAACATAGATCGTTTGTAGGTTGCGGTACACGTGCGTTCAAATACACAAACACACACTGGGATTGGGGCCATAGCCTAATGTTGAGATGGTGGTAGTTGACATAGCGTAAGTCTATGGATTCAGAACTTTTTATGATTAGTTAAATCAACAAGAAAACAATAACTTGGGTAAAATTGCGATCACCATCTTCGTCGACATCATCACAACCTTTGTTCTCTCTCCCTCGCCATAAGGGAAGTCAAATAAGAGGTTGTGTAATGATGATGATGAGAGTGGCGTAGTAACGAAGGAGGAAAATGACAGACTAATAATAAAATAAAAAGTGGAGTAGTCTTTAACTAAGTTACAAACAATACACGATTGGATAGCAAAGGAGAGACAGAGTTAAATAGAAGAGGAAAAGGGAGATGCAGAGAGGCAAAGGTACTGAAAAGGAGAGAGTGGAGCGAACAGAAAACATATTGAATGCGCTCCGTTTCCCTTACCCTACTACACGTTGAACCAATAGAGTGGAGGGGAGATAAGTGAATGCTGTGATGGCACTAAAGAAAAAAAAAGTAGAGACGGAAAAGCACCGAAGTAGTTAACAAGGAGCATTTGGAAGGAGGCTACACAAACAAAGAATCTGAGTTTCAGACCTCAAAACACCCTGAATAAACACTGAAGATGTTAACTGCTTCTATTTAAAGGTGTTAGTGAAAATAACCCTGTGACCGAGTAGCATAAAATCCTGTGGATGTGTGCTGTGTGTTTCATGTGAGCAAACGCTTTGATTTTTTCCCTAGTCATGCTAGTATTCCATAATTGAATTTATTAAACTACAATATGGAAATACAGTGATTTTTATTTGTGCTCGATATACTTTTGAGAAAAATATTAGTATGTAAAATCCTAAACTAAGTCCTGTTTGTAAATTGATAATTCATTTGAATCTATAAATCTTGCTTTAATGGCTGGGATCTTGAACGAAAGGGGATATCTTTTAGTTTATTTGATCGTGGTTGAAAATAACACAATTTAACTTATTCATCAAATTCGTTTGTTTACTAGACAATAAACTCCAAAACACTATTTATTGCGAATATTCAATCATTTCTAGGGAAATAAACTCAATTGACCCAAAATATTAATGCTTAATAATAATAAAAAATGCCCTGCTCCCTGACTTGCAGGAAAAAAAACAACAAAAAAAAAAAACTGTTTAAGGCTTTAGTCTCATAGATATAGGTCTACAAAGGATATAAAAATTTATCCATCCCTTGGGATAACTTGGATAATTATTGTCCAGTGATAGTTATCCAGTTTTACCTCCACGATTAACGCTCTGTTTTCTATCATACGTATTGACTTATCTCTCATTTTAGATATTTGTACTTTATTTTCGTTCTAATTTATTGTTATGTTATTTTGTTTTTATACCTTCAAAATCTAGATTCACAAAATTTGATACCAATTGTCAAAGTTGATTATCAAATGGAAATAATTCCCAAGGCTACCAATACATCTTTTTCTTATAACCCGTTTACATGCATTTTGTGCCTGTACTTTTTGTTTATTACTGTAAACTATCTTGCCTATTATTATTATATCATTATCAATATTAGTTGTTTTTGTTCTTTCTTGTTAACAGGGCCACATGGAAGACGATTAAGTTAGTAATATGTGCCACCATGTATACAATTATCATTAATGCATAAATGAATTAATTGATTGATAAATAAAAAAAAGAAGTTAATAAATAAATTGATAGATAAATAAATAGATGGATAGATAGGTGGAGAGTTAAATAAATAAATAAATAAATAGAGTGAAGAACAACTGAACACAGACTTAACACATCTTTGAATCTTCAGAAATTTTAGTTCTCGGAAACAGACACCTGACATAGATATCAAGAGAGTACGGTAGGTATATCGCGTAACGCTAAATGATAAATGTAGCACCTGGTCGCCCCATCTTCGGGGCCATTTACGTCTGTACTTTTTGGCACAATTATGCATGGAATCGTATCGGAAATCGAAAAATAACCTCGTCATTTGAAGAAGGGAAAACGTAGAAGAGATTTGTTTCATTTTGAAAAGTGTCCCATTTGAATTCAATACGGTTAAAGCGGAAAAGAATAGGAACGATGGATGGCGACATGGCAGATGTCAGACGAGTGGATGTGGGGGTGGATGTTTGTGAAGGGAATATCTGTGTGTGCGCGCCTTATCCCAGAACCTATAGGTTTTTTTTTTTTTTTAAGGACATTATTTCTGAAACAGCTCCTCACTTGACCTCTTCAAAGGGCATCTTAAACACACCCGTATAACTATAAACCTTAACATTGGAAGTAGGATTGTTCCAAGGGGGTGCTGCGTGTATTATTCTCCATACGCAGCACCCCCAGGAATTCTGGTACGTGTGGCAAATGGGAAAAAAATCAGGAAAATAACCCTAAACTTTTTTTTCTTGTCAAATTCTTGGCACCAAACGGCTTTCACTCTTTTGAAACCCTTTTTATTTTTTGCTTGTCAAACGAACCTCAGTATCCCCAGCAAAATAATGTTCCCAGGCCCAGGGCCTAGTTCCCAGGGTCCAGAAACTCAACTTGTTT